>NC_081192.1:79957043-80257043 GCF_902713425.1 Acipenser ruthenus
TGGGGAGGCCAAATCTAGACTGATCCTCAGAGCCAGCATTGCATGATATAATAAAAATATAGGTTTATATAAAGTAGTGTTAATTAGAATTAATACAGATTCAAAGATAGAAGTAAAAATGATGTCACAATATATAGAACACCATTACATCATGTAAGAATAAATCATGAATTTGAATGTAAACAATAACAAGTAGTTGTCATGCCGTCAAAAACCTATAAATACCTCCAATGTTTTGATTCAAACACAGGCTCCCTTGAGAAAGATATGACCAACATATCGAAACGTTGGGCAGCTGGCTCTTTGAGCTAATATATATATATATATATATATATATATATATATATATATATATATATATATATAATTTTATGTTAGTGCCAGCTAGAAACAACTCGACTGAGTTGTGTATTTGAAGTTTTTTAACATCAAGGTTTTAGACCAGTGGTAAATGTTTTGTGTTTAGCGAAGCTTAAAGTGTTCAGTGTCATGCCTTTTATTTCTTTCCTATTTACTGGATCCTCATCACTTGCTGCCAAAAAAGAAAAGGCAAAGGTTGAGTAAGTCTGCCAGAGAAAATACTTTTATTTCTGGAACAAATGGTTTCCCGTTGTGCATATGGAGTCAATCATCAGCCTGGCCCAAACGTTTGGTTATCTTTCATGTTTGAAATGGAAGTTAAATCAAAGGCATATTCGGCATATCTCCCACACCTGCGTATTTCAACTTATATATTTTAGTGATGGTTTGTAGCCACAACAGATTCCCAGAAGCACTGAACTAAAAGTTCAGTCATCTAATGAGTGAGGGGTAGAATAAGCTGAGATCCAAAATGAATGTGCATAAACTTATTGGGGTGTTTACCCCTTGGAGGTAAGAGGGAAAGGAGTTTAGTCTTTTATTTAATGCTGTTTATTATTGCAATGCAATACATTATTGCAGGTTCCACTTTTGTTGTGCTGAGAATCTCCTGTTTTGCTGTTAACACGTTAGTTCTGATTTATAATATTTCAAATACAGCACAATAGATCAGGGGTACGCAGTTCATATCGCCCGATGCCCGGGACAAGAAGTCCTACCGTTCTACTGTGCCTGTCGGACAAGTACTTTTTTTCTTCTTTTCTGACAACGTTCTGTTGCTATAAAAACTCCCATAGAAAATGAAAACTCTAAACTGCAAAAATATATACAAAGTACACAAATACACATATCCTTTTAATTCAGAAACCCTCAGTCACACAGTAACAAACTTATTTAAATTAATGCAACAATACTGTTACATTGCCTTTGTCTACAGTAGGAGCCCAGTAAAGTTTGACTGCCTGCTCTAGGAAAAATATTTAACATAATACAAATTGCAAAAACTGTTAAACTGTTTTATATGTAACGGTTTAGCAATTTTTTAAAAAGCTACTTAATCTCTTTGCACGGTGAGACTGACAGCGAAACGCCCACAAAACATTATTTCTCTTTATCCAATGGCCATATAGGAAACCAAACCGTATTAAAAAAGCGTTATCGGCGTTCTTCTGGGTAATGTAGTTTAGAAACCAATCCTTTAACCCTTCCACTCTGGTGAACAACTAACTGACATAACATGACTTTCAGCTTGTGTATCAGGACAAATATCCACTGAAAGTACACCGTATTATACCTTTCTAAACAGCTGAGAACCTGCAGATTATTAAGAGAATAACGTTACCATATTATACCTTTCTAAACAGCTGAGAACCTGCAGATTATTAAGAGAATAACGTTACTGTATTATACCTTTCTAAACAGCTGAGAACCTGCAGATTATTAAGAAGAATAACGTTACTGTATTATACCTTTCTAAACAGCTGAGAACCTGCAGATTATTAAGAGAATAACGTTACTGTATTATACCTTTCTACACAGCTAAGAATCTGAAGATTATTAAGAAGAATAACGTTTTCACTCTATGGTGAAATGTACCCTACGATTTACCTAGTTTGAATGTTAAAAATACGTTTTAAAATGCACTTGAATTAATTTCTTTAAAAATGTCTCCATAAGTGTAATGTTAGTGATCTCCTACCTAAAAACTGTAACAGTATCAGTGGAGCCACAACTCTCGGGAAGTAGGATCAGAAATAATTTTATGAATACCATGTCTGGGTTTCATTTTACACCAAATTGTTTGTCGGGTGCGTAATGTGAAGTAGTTCGCCATCAGATAAACCTGTCAAATCAACAACATTTTCTGTAAAATAATAATTATTATTTCGGGTCAATAAGCATTCTTGGTTATGTAAAGCAATTTATTATGTTCTCCAGTAATGCTGCTCTTTAAAATCATGGTATATACGGTAATTGAAATGGAAACCTAAGATACTGAAATGTGCATCTCATAATACAAAGTATCTCTATTGGCCTGGTGCATGAAATCAGACGTAGTTTGAATCTTTTTAGTTTTAATTATTATTTTAGTTTTGCCATATGTCATGCACAAAAATTAGACGTGCTCGGTTTTGGCAAGTATGTTTGGACTGGAATTACATTTTCTTTATTTAATATCATGAAGCAAATTATTATTAATCACTGTGTTCATTGTTTAATAAAAGCAAGTTCTATTCTATTTGTATGTGTGCTTGTGGGATGGAAGGGGGCAAGTAGATTTTTAAGGAGGACAAGTAGAGTTTTCTAGCATTTTGTCCCTTTGGACATGAAGTTTTTTTTTTGGTTTTGTCCCCCCCCCCCCACCCCCCCCCAAAAAAATGGCACACCTCTCATAGATAAACTGCTGCATCCTGGTACCTTTGCAGTTGGTCACATAATCGGATTGCATGTAGCCCATTGGATGAGTTTTAACTTGCAGTACAATACATGAACCAAGTACTTAGCTGGCAGACTTCATCTATAGTGTATTTGGATATTCTAGGATAAAAAAAAGCAAAGAACCAAAAGTTCTTTTAACAGAAAAAAGGGATGAGGGTTAGTGATAATGTTGCGAGTTCTAATAAATGGTAAGATGTTTTTAAAACCTTTTAAACCCATCCCAAACCACAAAGCCCCTTTTACACTGTTTACACTAGCCGCTTTTAAGCCAACTCTGATACGGCTTAGGTCTTTTTTTTTTTTTTTTCTTTTTTTGTAGTATAAACACAGTTGTCCCAGGTCCAGCCGTCCTAAAAGTGGCCTGCTGCAGAGTGTACTCTTTGACTTTGGTCTGTTTTTTGCTCTACTATGAACGCATCAGTCCCTGAGATGGTTCACATTTGCCACATACACTTGTGGGCAACGCCCCCATTGCCAATGTCAAACAGGCACAGACAACAGCAACAGGAAGTTGGGATTGATACTCGGAGAACAGAACAAAAAAATATCTGACAAAGGGACAGGCAGAGGATTCCAAAATACAAACAAGACTTTTGTATTTGTGCTATAATGTGAAAAAAACATTTAATAATTCATGTGTGATAAATGTGAAATAAACCTAGCTGCCACGAAACTATTGTCAGAAATATTCTTTTTCCCATATCTACAAACGTAACCTGTGATTGTATTTTGATACGTATCAATATGAGAAAATGAAAGGTTTCCTTCATGATAAGAGTTGTCAGATGTGTAAATGTATACAATAACACCTGTTTCTTTAAATGTCCGGTATGCAAGTTTTCAATACTTTGCTCCATTTCTGATGGCAAAATTGAATCTTAAGTACGGAACAACCACCTTGAAGTAGAAACACACCGATGACAGGCTTGTTGATTTAAACACTACCGCCTCTGTTTTGGGAAGGGAAAATGTCTTCACGTAAGGGGTGGGCGATATAACATCATCGGGCAAGTACTACAGTTCAGGGACAATGTGTGCGCATACAGAGCCAGCATAGGTCTGTGCTTAAGTGTGAACAGGTGGCTCAAATGATAAGATTCTTTTTAATCTGATTGAACCTGAGCCAGTTCAGGTCCTAATCCCGTTCATAGGAGTAAAAAAATAAATGTTGTCCAACAGTGACACCTGTTGAGGTACCATAGGGCAGCTATCACTAATGTGTCCAGCACAGCTGCTGTTTTTTAGTGCCTGCTTGTGGTTCAGCAGTAAATCACTGGCTAAACCACAGATGGCTGTCCTCCTCATTTCTATGCACTTACCCCTTTTTATGTATTTATTTATGTATTTATTTATTTTTTAATATTCATCATCATCATCTCCTCTGTCCAGTTCCGCAAATGCGACTCCAGAATTTGAAGGTCGAGGAGGGGAGGACCTTGGCACAGAGATTGCTAACACATTGTACAGAGTCTTCGACAATGGCTGCAGCATAGACCTCAAGACCCTCTGCATTTGTCCCATGGAACACTGCTGGACCTTGTATGTAGATGTATTGGTAAGTACCTGTGTAACCTAAGGCTATAGAAAGTCACTTTCTTTTAAACTTTTCTGTCATTACCACTGTACATACATCAGAGCTAGTGGTGGGCAACAATATGAACATTTTATATCGATGTCATGCATGTATTTCGATATCGATAATATTGAAGTCTTCCAAAACAATCAAAATGTAATTACACTATTTATACATACATACATACAAAACAGATATTTACATATGAAAAGCAGTAACTTGCTTTAACTTAGTGATGTTTTGCTTCATAAATATCCATGAGAAAAACAAGGTCTTGTTATATTTTTTTACAATTCCATCATCATCCACCTCAAAACCAAAATATTTCCATACATCACTTGGAGGTTGTTCATTTTCTCGCCATTCTGGAAGTAATTAAATCTTAAGCTGCTCTGTGTATAAATGCTGACTCATGACACCTCTAAACGTATTAAGTACGGTGTCGTGCCGGATTTTGCATTATTTTGAGATGTGCTTTGGTGTTTTTATTCTGTTTTGCTGTCTAAAAAGTACATCTTGTTTATAATACCGAAAGTTTACATTTAAACCACGGTGATGAATACATTTAATAATAGCGTAAGTAATCTCACAGACAAAATTCAATGAAACGCTGACACATGCGCATATCTTGAAATAATGTAAAATTCGGCACAACACCAGCAACACTTTACGGACAACCAATAGTGCCAAACTTAATGCAGCATGCAAATAGCGTTTGGTACCTAAACACCAGTCAGTGGAATAAACTGGTTAAGTAATACTTTAGTGTGTGGTGTTTGCCTGCGAGACTGACAGTCATTAGTATCTATAGGGTTTATTGTATCTTAAAGGGCACATAAGGACCTTTGTATTTTATTGTGTTACATGTTCCCATGTGTTGACGTAAGATGTGTGTATTGTTTTTATTTTTTATTTTTTTTTACATTTTGACCACTTTTTTAAACTTTTAAATTGCATTCTGTATCTCAAGATGGCTTCCCATGCACTCGCATGGACCTCTCAGAACTACATTTCCCATCATCCTCCTGCTCACCTATGTAACTGAGATGGTTTTACCAGTGAGAGGTCTATGCAGTTAAAACAATACACACACCTTATCTTACAGTTGTAGCAACACATGGGAACATGTAACACAATCAAATAAAAAGGTCCTTATGTGCCCTTTAATATAAAATACATTTGATTATACTGCATTTCTATTTTTAGCAATTATTTTTTTTAAATCCAACGATATCGTGATATGGAAATTGTCGATATCGAACAAGATCGATATTGGTGCCTATCACTAATTAGAATGTTATTACCGCCTCCTTGTGAGAAGATATGAAGCTGTTATTTTTGTATACTAGCTGTCATCGGTGTCTTCTGGACTCACTGCAAACTAAGGCTTCTGCATTTTCAGATTTGTTACTTTTTTTTAAATTATCTATTGCTCTTTCTGAGTAAACTATTATTTACCAGGTATCTTAACTAATGCCCCCTCTCAGCGAAACAGGCTGCTTTTAAAAGGTGCATTTCTGAAGAGATGGTTTTAGAAATGACCACTAGGGGTGTGTCAACTATGACTTAGTAAATGGAACACCTCGATACAAAATCATATTTGTAGATAGGGCAGTGATTTACAGTGGTCATTTCTTAAATAAATAAATAAATAAATAAATAAATAAATAAAAACTCACTATTTACTGTTATTAGTATCTCAACTTTCGAAATTATAGTTTTATTATTGCAGTACCGTTATTTTCCTAGTAAAAACACAACTATTTTTTGATATAGTGCTGCACTTCAGTCTTTTCTTGCTGTTAACAGTTCTGTATTTTGGTTCCTAGCTGTTGCAGTGTGATGGAAACCTTTTTGATGCAATCTCAGTGGCAATCAAGGCTGCACTTTTTAATACAAGGTAAGATAAATACACTATAAAGTATTCAACTTGAAGGAAGTTTGCTCTTAAAAAGAGTGTCAGATATTTTTCTGCAGCTAACGTTGTGATGAACATTTTAATAACACAAGTACAAGTTTTAGAATGCAGGTCATGGGTACTTGCAGTACTTCTTCATTATGTCGGCATTTTATATTTATCAAAACAGAAGTTTTATTTCAAAACTATAACAATATACCTACAACCGGAGGAAGTAACCCTAAATAATGAATTTGGTATATATATTTTTTTATTTTGAACATTGGTTGAGAAAGGAAAATAGCAGATTTTATTCTTCCTGTTTTCATTAGTCCTCCACGTGCCACAAGCGTGGGTATTTTATTGGTTGACAGGACCTGATGCATTACCGC
The DNA here is from genome assembly GCF_902713425.1 of Acipenser ruthenus. Classification (NCBI taxonomy): domain Eukaryota; kingdom Metazoa; phylum Chordata; class Actinopteri; order Acipenseriformes; family Acipenseridae; genus Acipenser; species Acipenser ruthenus. The sequence continues at coordinate 79,963,705 of NC_081192.1, forward strand.
TAGCAATGATTTAAGTTAATGACCTTCCCTGGGCACCAGCCTCTATGAGAATTTAAACATCTTCTACCCTGTATACTCCATGAACAGATTATTCAGTTATTTGGATTGAGCTTTTCACAGAAATCATTTGCTGACAATCAGGTGAGGGTCATCGGTGTTGATTGGGCTTGTTTTACCATTTAAAGTGAAACACGTGAAGAAATAGCAGCTTGGATTTGGGGTGATTGCTACTTGGATTTGACTCTGGAGAATAGCAATCCACACAGTTCCAAGCAGCTATCTCTTCAGTTGTTTCACTTGGATTGGTATACTAGCCCAGTCAACACTAATGACCCTCACATCTGGAGAGCTTGATCCGAATAATCGTTTGTGCAGCTCTGCTCTATACAGTGTTGAAGGTCACAAAAATAACCTGTGTTTGTCTCGGAAGGATCCCCAAAGTCCAGATGATTGAGGACGAGGAGGGTACGAAGGAAATCGAGCTGTCGGATGACCCGTATGACTGCATGAGACTCGATGTAGAAAACGTCCCCTGTATTGTGACTCTGTGCAAGGTACACCATTGCTTTGAATGCACCAGTGCAGCTGACATGAGACCAATGATTCTGACACTAAGACATTATATTATTTTTTGACAACGTAGTTGAAGTATTCCTCCAAGCTCTGAAATTCATACTGGGACACTAAAGATGAAGTGGGCCAAATTCTGGAGAGGCATTTCCTCCATTTGAGGTTGATACATGAACCAGACATGATTGAGAAAATGGTGCCAGGGCAGGTGCCTCCTTCTGAAGGTGGTAAAAATGCCAATTTTGATGTGATCTAATTTGTTTTTTCCTTGTGGGGGACAATTACTTGGCATAAGAGGTTGAGTAAACGCAGTTTGTCTACTGAAGCTCAGATGACCCCACTGTTTGATGATAATCGTGATCAGGGAAGACAGCAGTGAGGTATTAGCAGTGTGTGGAGTAGTGGTTAGGGCTCTGGACTCTTGACCGGAGGGTGGTGGGTTCAATCCCAGGTGGGGGACACTGATGCTGTACCCTTGAGCAAGTACTTTACCTAGATTGCTCCAGTAAAAACCCAACTGCATAAATGGGTAATTGTATGTAAAAATGTGTAAAAAAAAAAAAAAAAAATGTAATTGTATGTAAAAATAATGTGATATCTTGTAACAATTGTAAGTCGTCCTGGATAAGGGCGTCTGCTAAGAAATAAATAATATAATTATATTATTTATTTCTTATTAATATAAATAATATAATTATATTAATACTTATAATATAATTATAAGTATTAGTATCTTATGTAAGCCCTTATTGCCATTCAGATAGACAGGCATTGTAGCATCTAAATGGATAAACTTCATAATGGTCTTGATGACTAATTTTACAAGCTTGCCGAAACAGGTCATAGAGTCTGCCTGTGGACCTACAGTCTGAAAATATTGTGTGGGTTGCTTGTTTTTGCTGGTGGCAGTGTGTACTGGATTTTAAGAAAAGAACATAGTCTGCAAACACACAATAGCATAATGCACTACTCGTACAAAAGGAACTCCTCCCACTGGCAGTGCAATGTAACATTTCGGCCCCCAGTATACAGTATACTGTCCTGCACGTTTCAATTACTGATCCCTGCACTGTAATATTTGAACAGATTGGTCACAGGCATGTCGTTGACGCTACACTTCAAGAAAAGGCTTGCTCCATGGCAAGTCTGCTTGTTGCAGTGACCAAGAAGGGAACTATCACCTGTGTCAGAAAGGTTGGAGGAGGCAGTTTGGATCCGGAAAGCGTATTTGAAATGATAGAGGTAAAGTCATGTATTCACCTTGCATGTTATACCTGCTTGTATACAGTACAGATGGTGGCACACGGTGGTGTACACAATGCATCATGATAGTTTCGTATCTTAATAAAAGTTTTTTTTGTTTTTTTTTTTGTATTGTGATACAAGACCAAAAGCACAACATAGCTCCCTGAAGTTCAAAATACTCTGTCATGAAATGATCATTTGATATTAATTTAAATCAGCACCATCACATGTATCGTGACCTGCATATCACATATTGTACCATTAGTGTATCAAGACACCTCTGGTGGCAAAACAGTCAAGGCCAGAGAATCTCGGGGACAGACTGGGGTCTGGCTTGGTTGAATCGTAACTACACAACAGTATGGAAAGCAAGCATTGCAGGGTGCTTTAAATGACCTCTACTGCTGTTACAAACTTCATAATACTGTATTGCTATTAAATTCACCATATGTGAACTTCAGTACGAGTATGTGCAAAAAACGTTTTCTAAGAATACTGAGAACAGTTTTATATTCCTTTAAAAAAAGGCTGTGTTTTCAATTAGTGTGCCTCAACGAAAGCATGCATGAAGTATTAGCATCACAGTTCTTGCGCAATGCTTCTTCCCCTCATACTCACTGTTTTTTCTCTGTGGTGACCCCCCCCCCCACCCCCCCAAAGACAGGGAAACGGGTTGGCAAGGCGCTGCACACACCTCTACAGGAGATCCTGCGGAAAGAGGAGAGCCTGGGGAAGAAACGACACAAAGTTGGCTTCTTGGGATAATTTGTACAATTTTTTTTTTGTGCTGTAAATGCTCTTGGTAATATCTTTTGTTTTGTGTGTGTGTGTGTTTGTTCAAAGAAGGATTCCAGTTGCTCTTTTTATTTTATCCGAGGGCTATCTAGCGGATGACCCTTGAGCCACATATGGTAGAAGACAGAAGCAAGATCACTCAGAATGCAAATAAATGCATGTGTTTATACATCTTTAATGAGCACAAACATACTGTATCTCCCTTTTTTTTTAAATCTCTTTGGTACTGTTCACTCATATTTTGCTTCATTAAACTAAACTTATTTAACATTGGTCATGTTTATTTATTTTTGTTTGTAAAATATGTGTGTACATATAAATTCCAGAATGATGATGATGATGATGATGATGATCATCATCATCACCATCAACATTCTGGAATTTTGTTTAAGAGACTACTTGTTTGTTTTTTTATCAACTTCTTAAAGCACTGTTTTTTTGTATTCAGCCGATGAAGGACTTGTAGTCCGAAATGTCCTGATTATTGATTTGTAATCAATTATTCTACCTTTTTAAGTACCTGAAATATCCTTTTCTTTTTTTTTTCTTTTTCCTTATTGATCATTTTGGTACACAGCTGTTTTCCTTTTTCTCAAACTTATATATATATATAATGAATGAAGGCTATATTTGCACCCTGAGCCATTTGAAAAAAAAAGTAATAATACAGTAAAAGGGATAGTTCCTCTTGAGGAAAATATACTTGAACTTTGACCCATTCAACTCCTCCAGACCACCACCTTCAATTCAAACAGTGTCTCGTTTTCAATCACTCGACAACACCCACAGTACAGAAATGTTCATTAATGATCAACAAAATGAGAATACGTTTTTAAAAAAAATGATGTAAAACTAGTACATTCGTATCTCAGAGAAACTGGAGAGGAACAGGAATTAAAACAAGGTAAAGGCAGTCATCCAAACAAAAAGCTGATGCACTAACGGATAACGACATATCACGTCTGTACAGCACCGAAGCACTACGTTTAAAAAAAAAACAAAAAAAAACGCAACCTGTACTGCTGAACCTCGTCGTCTTTAATAGTAGCATCACAAGGGTATCCATGTTGTATTATATAAAATAATAGATGGGCCTCTTCAGTGTTACAGGAAAACAATTCCATCTCTGGTTTCTATATATTCGCTATGGCCAAAAGTTTTGCATCATACTATAGAATTAACTAAGTTTGCTTCATAAAGTCGAATGAAACTTACGTTAACATATTGAATTATTTACCACGTAGTTTTCAATATACTTAAAAAACGTACAAATTGAATGTGACATTTCGAAATCTAATGTTAAATACTGTACTACTAGTATGGCTTCCGGTAGACTTTTGCGGAGTCATTTTGTAAAATAAAAGATTTTTTTTATTTATTTATTTACATTTTTAATTGTCGCTATACTAAAATTCTAGGTGGTGGACGCTGAGCGTCCTTCCTCTCTACACACAACAAAGCAAATATATACTACCAAACAAAGATGCGGGAAACACTAAAATAGTGATAAAAACTTCGCTTTCAGTGTTTTCTGACTTCCTAAAATTCAAACAAATCCAACTCGACGATGTAATAAATACGATATTCACAAGCTCAACGGACTCTCGCAGTGAGAAAGTCAGACGGACAGTTCTATGCCAAGAACCCCACCCCCAACCCTCTAATAACTATGTGATATGGACTTCAAAAACATTACTTTCTTGACTGATTTCATAAAACAAATATGGACTGCAGACCTCCGCTCATAGTGGGAAACAAAAGGCGCTTCGGGAAGACCTATAGTTACCTTTGGCATTATAGTCCCGTTGGTAACTTTCTACCCCCGGGGGGGCATAGTTTCCCACGCCAGGCGTGCATTGTTAGCTCAAAACTAACGAGACATATTTTTGTGTGGTAATATATTCTGACCCATATTCTTATTTTAGATATTCTATGTTTCTTACCTTCTAGTTTCGTTTGTGTAAACTACAGCATATTGCTGTCGAAAATGCTGGACTCGTATGTCTGCAGGTTACGCTGCTATGCTTCGGGAGAGAACTTGACAAAGTCGTCCCCATTTTTATTTTATGTATTTATTTATTTATTTATTTTACTGACAAGATTACATTCGAAAGGTCCAATTATTTTTCAGGTTAGCTGGTGATGCTCTCGTTTGTCCCACTGAACGCAAATTCTACATTGTGAGGTTTAATAGTGTTTTTCTTGTATTTTCATTTTCATTTTCTTTTAAAAACGTTTGTTTAAAATTCTTCTATCATTGGTGTGAAGCTCTTTTTTTCGAATTGTCCATAACATTGTTTTGAATGTAGCCTGTTGTCCGCTTTAAGGGCTTGTTGTAATTCAGTTAGTGATAAATATGGTAGTTGTTGACATTAAACGGCACCGACTGCACAGTGAACATGGTGATGATGTAGGATGTAGTATAATATGAAAACAATATTGGTCACGTTGATACGTATGAACGTAAATAATATCAGGATTTATGTTCCTATTTAGGGGTCAGTTGCCATGGTAACAACCATTTTAAACATAACATGCGTGGGGCACTATTACGTTTACACACAGGATTCTAAATCATGTGTAAGAAATCAACAGTTAAAGCTTTGTCAGATCTCCGGGTCATCTTGTGTACAGATGTCCCATGCATAGAACATACGTCACAATTTTAAAGTTGAAACAACAACTCTGTTTCTATTAAGTTACTATATCAGGTGCAGGTTTTCTCTTATTAGAACAGCAATCATTTTACAGTTTAAGCAGGCAGAACCACACTGCAGAGGATGGCCTATTTTATAAGGCATTCCCTACAAGTGACACTTACATTTTTAAAGAAGGTACAAGATTGCTGCTTGAATCCATCCACACAGAAAAATGAGATGTGTTTGAGTTATCCATGAATATTGTCCTATACTGCTAGATCTTTCCTGTTTTTTTTTAATGGAAAGGAACTGGCTTTGCTTACTACTAAAAAAACCACACAAAAAAACAAACGTATTTTCAAAGCGTTTCCTTCATTCTTTAACTTTTTTAAAGGAGAAAAAGAAACATGTTAATGTTACAACATGAGGTGTAAAGCACATTGGCAGTGCTTAAAATAACCAGAAATATATAGCTTGGTGGTTTCGTTTTAGTTTCATAAACTTAACAGGAGTTTTATGTCTTTCAAAAAACAGGAGTGGATTACAGATTGGAGTAAACTCAGCATCAGAATGTGCAGTTGATTATATGCTGCAGACCTCTGGAGAGAAACCAGAGGACTGCATCATTTTCTAGAAGACACTGCAGTGTAATCTGTTATGTAAAATCTGCCACGTTTCAGTTGAAGAGCATCCAGTGGAACAAAGAGAAAACAGATGTGGTGCTGGAAGACATCCACCGCTTCACAATCATAAATTAATGATAATCTTTCTTCTAAACTGTTTACAACATGATGAAATTCAGCATCATTTCCAAAGCTTTTCATTTTGGTTACGTGAACAAAAACAATTGACAATGTTTACCTTTTGAATGTGCTGTTTTGTGGTTAAGGTTTGTTTGGGAATAATAAAAAGAAAAATGCCTTCAAGCCCATCAACTTCTTCTCTAATTCTGATGTAAATCCAGCAGTCAACATGCAAAAGAATTATCAATAAACTGACATCTAATCAGATACATTTTCCAAAGAAATATGTTTAAAAAACTATTCTTGCCAAGATGCATATCGATTACAGCCCAGTACTGTACCACTTTATACTCTGTATGTGGATCCTAGGCTTTAGATCTGATGAAATCAGACCTTATAAGAAGGCTTGCACTACAGAGGCTCACAAACAGAGAATGGCACTGATCCGTAAAACAACCAAAAAGTAATGGACTTGAAGCAGCTGGATGAGATCTTTAAACATTTTTTTAAGGACCTGCAATATCTGTTTCTTGACATATCCTTCAAAAACAGTCTGTTTAACGTTTGTTGCTTCTCAGACAGCAATGATTCTACTCACATTTGCACGCTCTGTCATGCTTGACCTGTAATCTCCTCTAGTGTAAAAAGCGGTATCTGGCAGTGGGCGAGATAAAATGACTTATTGGACAGAAGTTTTTCATTACAGTGTTTTTCCACTTTCTGGGATAGTGAAAGATAAATGTGAGGGTTGGGCTCCCAGGCTCTGCATTCCTAGATTGGACCATGGAGCTGAGAGGAACTTGTCTGCTGCTCTGCTTCCTGTGTTTGGTGCACAGCACCCTCCAGCAAACCCCCCCAAAAACTAAACTGGGGGCAAAGAAAGGTAGGTGTGCAGTTATTCTTTCATTCTATTTATAATCTCTGTAGCCTTTCAGTGGCAGACAGAGAATAAGCGTAATGCACTGCACACATTTGCAGTGTATTGCACTGGTAATACTACACTACTCTTAAGTAAAGGATGATATCTACAAAGTTTCTGTTATTAAGTGTATCACTTTTAATGACGCAAATAAACCAAACAAATATTTTGGAGAACAATGTTAGCAGTTTTATCATTGGCAATGCATGTGATACAATGGTGGATCACTTTGTAATGCAGCTGGGACTTCATGCCAGTGGTCTCCTGTATATTGCTGCAGGCTACTAACAGCACCAGGCTTGAGTAGCCACCTATAGAGTTGAAGTAAAATCTCTTAAACCTAATTCATTGAACAGGATTTGTTTCACAAAAACAAAAAAAGAAAGAAAAAAAAAACAGTTGGTTCCTCGAATTTGTTCAAAAGACAAATATGGAACTTAGCTACTGGATGCGCAGTAACAAAAAATATAAAAACATTCTACTGGCGAGAGCCTTGCACTGTCCCTGCAGAATTTGGATAAGGTATTTATATTTATTATTATTATTATTATTATTATTATTATTATTATTATTATTATTATTATTATTATTATTATTATTATTATTATTATTACTTAGTAGTCTTAGTAGTATTTTATTTTTTATTATGAAGTGCGAAATGTGGGCGAGTAGGAAAGCCTATTGCAGATTTAGTATCAGTGTTTTGAAAATGTAATCTACTAAACATTTTGACAGCTTATTTTTTTCCATTACCTAAAGTGCTGGATTTCCAAACCATCAAAGCTGCTGTTTAGAAGGCTGCATACAGTCGTGTGCAGCTTTAAGGAGACCTGTCTGGTCGTAATCGGTGAAGGTACCATGTGTTGTGTAAATTGCAAGAAAATTGCTGTGACTGGAAAATGGCTTAGCAAAAGTTTCAGCAAAAGTTTAGTTTAGGCTCCAAAACAGAGTAGGTTTTGTTTGTTTATTTGTTTATTTTGTCAATAAAAGTGTGCAACTACGCGCTGAAAAAGCAAAGTTCCTGTGTTGGGTCAAGTAATTTGTGCAAAACGAACCTGAGAGCAAAAGCCTTGTTCACAGTATGTACATTTATAATATGTATATAATAAATACATGCTGTCAAAAAATGTTTCGCAAATAAAACATGAATAGTACAAAGCGCTCTCTTATGGAATGTTTTTTTTTTATTTTTTTATTTTTTTTTGTATTTGTGTAACGCTATGCCTGGGTTTTAGTTTTGTTTCCCATTGTTTTTTTAATAATATTTTTTGTGGCCAAAATGAGGCAGGCTGTACTTACGGTTCTTCAACGCAACCTAAAAACTCTGTGGAAAGTGGAAACTCAGTTAAAGAAAGCTGCACGATGTCAGTAGTCGTGCAAGGCCAAATTGGAACACTGACAAATATTTAGATATACACTACCATATTTTCATATTAACGAGATTATGAGAATTTTGAAGGAGAATTTCTCTGTCTTAAAGAAAATTACACGTAAACCCAATTTGGCCAAAAGATACTACTAAAATAACGTGACAAAAAGGTGAGACTTATTTTTAGTCTTGGTTGTAAACCAAGCCAATATGATTCTATAAACATTAGGCTACGCTTAGAAACAAAGGCTTAGAAAATCTCTCTGCAGGTCATTTTCAAATTTTTGAATTGTAGCTATCCTCTGATGGGTTTATCAGTTTAAAATGTTGTGATTCTTTTTTTTCTTGCCTATCTTGCTTGACTTGAAACCAGATGCAGTGAACGCAGCGATGATTGATGATCTGAAGAAGCAGATTGAAAATATCTGGCAGGAGCTGAATTTACTGAAGGAGCAGCAGGCTTTACAGACAGGTACAGTCTCAACTCACCTGTTCCTTCATACTATGGGTCAAGACAGTTTGACTTGGTAAATTATGTTTTGCTTCTGCCAGACAGACACAATTTATATTTTCTACAGAGTGATGATTTTTAATTTAATTAGCTTCCAAATCCAATTAGGATTTTTCTTAACTGAAATAGTTAATTGGTAAAAAATACAAAATGTAACAGTTTTCTATACATTTCTGTACTATGGGTTACTGATACCCCCTTTTATTTATGTGTCTTTAAGCTAATTTTGCTATGTCTATTTGTTCACTATATATACTAATTGTGCTTTATACTGTCTTTCATCCCGAAGAGTACCTTTGAAACAGTGAAACACTTTGCCCATTCACTAACAGTGTCACAGAACCAAAAATAATGTGTGTTTAAAGAACTACTGCCCTCTGACCTCACTTAACAGTCAATAGTCAATCACAGGTTTAATAAAACAGATATTTACAGTGTTGTCTTTTCCATCTAATGATTAGTGTGCAGGTCAAAAATGGTGGTGAGAGACTGGGCAATGTAAGAGTGGCTGTTTTGAAATTTAACTGCATGAAATTGTACTTTAGTTCTTGGAGAAGGAGTTTAATCTAAGGGAAGGCATTCTCTGAATTCAGATATTTAATGTAGGTTTTAATATACTTTCTTTTTTGTACATGCTGTATTAACAGATGACCATAAGCATTCACAGAGTGATGTGGTCATTTCACTCGTGAGGATGGCCGTAGAGAAACCCACTCAAACCCCTTCGGAGGCTCGTTGTTTATTAGGGCATCCTCATTTGTGGAATAACTACAGTGCTGCATTAGCATTCATGTTGTATCCTCTATTTACTGAATCCTTCAAACCATCACCTTATAAATAAAGTTTGGTCTACACCCCCCTCGCCTGTTGCAGTTTGCCTGAAAGGAACTAAAATCCATGGTAAGTGCTACCTGGCGGTGAACGAGAAGAAGAAGTACCATGCGGCCAGCGACGAATGCATCTCCTTGGGGGGCACGCTGAGCACCCCAGCCAACGGTGACGAGAACGATTCACTCTTTGACTACATGAGGAAGAGCATCGATGCGGACATCCAGATCTGGCTTGGCATCAACGACATGGCTTCTGAGGGCTCCTGGATCGACATGACAGGCTCCAGCATCAAATACAAGAACTGGGAGACCGAAATCACCGCACAGCCGGACGGGGACCGCTCCCAAAACTGTGTGGTACTCTCCAGCACTGCCAACGGCAAGTGGTTCGACGAGAACTGCCGTGCAGAGAAGGCTTTCATCTGCGAGTTCAACATCGTCTGACTGCATCTTAAAAAAAACACAGTCTCAGATTCTTCTGTTAGGAAAATTTCACCAAAAACTATAGTCTGTTTAACATAAAACCTGACCCATGAGTAAAGTTGTGTTGTAAGACCAGGCTTCTGATGCAACCCACACTGTATGTTAGTAAGTTTCAATGGACTGGCCCAAAGTTCTGTGCATTTGTTGGTTAAAAAGCTACTGTAACTGTAAATAACATTTTAGAAATACTAGTCTATCAAAACCAAATGTATTGAGTTTCTGTTTCCCTCTTAACTATTGCTGCTAAGTCCTGTCCTGAAAGTGAATACAAGCCTTGGTTACTAGATATATGACCCTTTTAAAAAGAACATCTGAGTATTGAATCCAGTTCAGGCCACTAAATACCTATTCGTTCACATATCGGTTGCTGGAACCAGCTGTCTTTTATCCTCATATATATATATTTTACATAGTTGTTTATACAAATAAAAAGCCATTTTTGGTTTTTATGTTTTATTTTTGTTTCCTATTGAGCATCTATTCACATTCTTTGTTTTCTTGTTTTTACTTTAAATGAGCTATTTCCAGTACATACTATTATATACTCAAAATATTTTTTTTCATTCTGTAGACTATCAATGTTACATGATAAATAAAAAGGGTCAGATTAATAAGTCCCTTATGCATTACTGTATTGTCTCACCTTTTGAGCAGCTCCTAACTATGTACTAACATGTGGATGGGGAGGTTCTTCTTACTCTTTCAACTCTTAACAATAAAAAAAAAAACTTAACCCTTTGATGTTCAGCGTCCAATATATGGTGACATACACAGGGCAGTAAAATGTTCAAATGACACTTTTTAAATATTTTTACTGCCCCCTTATCTTTTTATGATGCCCAATTGTTGCAATCATTCTGAATGTTCATACTGCAAATTAATATTGTTTCTTTTTCCTTTTTTACATATAGTCTGTGCTTTGGATTGAGTATAGAAGCTGCTCTTCAACTCGTTACCTGACACATAGAACACAGAAAACCAGCCACGGTGTCTTTATAGTAGTTAATTCCCAGCAATACAAAAGGAAACTTGATCTACAGTAGCTGTTCACTAGTCTTTAATAAACTCCCAAACTAGTGTACGAACTTAAAGCGCAAAAGGCCCTTCATAATGAAAGGTATATGAAATAATAAACCCATTGTGACTAACAGCTTACCCATTCACAAAACAAAGTGATTAAACCCGAAAGATATGACTGAGTGATAAAAAAAAATAAACAAAAACATAAAGCCATCAGAACTGGGCAGGAATTTGATGGTGGCCAATTAGACTGTCCCAATGAATGATTTGTAATAGGAAACAGACAGCACCTGAAGGAGCTTCCTGGATGAGGTCAAGACACAAAGGAGCCAATGTTTTCATCATGTGCACAATTCAAAAGGAAAACACAACCCAGCACCCGAGTTGACTGAACGTTCAACGCTCTCCCTCGTAATATATTCAAAATAAAAACATGTATTGTAAAAGGCGGTTCTAATGTTAATGACATTTAACTTTTAGATGTTCCACGAGCACACAAATATAAATTCTAAGTAGTAAAACGTGTACTTAGTATAAATTATATTTTACATAGTTGTGTGTGTGTGTTGGAAAGGTAACCAGACAAACAAGTAGCTAATGGATGGCGTAATACAGAATGTGCACGACAACACGTGAATTCATTTCTCTTCTTAAATGTTTTTATCTTCATGGCAACGCATGAAGCTCTCCTCACGATATTCAGAGTCGTTCTTTTCCTACTTAGTAAGCAGACACTGACATTTAAATATCCCCTCCCCTAAATGACTATGAATTGAGTAATCAGCATTGGCAGGGCTGATTTCTTTTTCCTAAATCAGAACTATATAGCAACGAATTTCCTGAACAATAGTGAGGAAAACTGTCATGACTTGTGCATGTAAACGCCACCATTATGACTTTTTCCTCAAATATAAATAGTTCAAGATGGTTTAACAACTTTTTGTTTGTCAGGTGCATTTGTGACATTGCTGTAATTATCAGGGATGGGCAGACCACTTGGATTTTATTTTTACAATTACGATCCTTAATGCATTTAGAACATTCAACCACCGACAAACACTGTTTTGAGTAATTTCTCAACAAACATTTGAGATCCAGTCTTTGTATTTGTAAAGGTTATCTAAACACTAAGCTAAATTTGCTGTTAACCTTGAACTTTAATTATTGACTTCCAGATTAAAGACACTAAACTCTTTCAGATACTGGATTCTCATTTGGTACCCAAATTTATTTTTGGTCTTACAGTAAGTCATATATCAAAGTTACTTTTGCTGCACTTTCAACATCTCTTATCTCAGAAACCATATTTGTAGTCATATAAATCCTAAAACCGAATCTGGAAGCCATATTGCTGTCATGTGACCTTTTGGTCTCCATGTTCGAGAGATTACAACACAAATATATTGGCTTCAAATTTTGCACACAACTGCATACTTCAAATATTCTGGTCAAATTTAAGTATGTGCATTCCATTAAATACTAGTTTATTTGTCAACAGTTTTCATATTTATTTTAACAGTATGTTAAGGGTTTCATTTTATATTTTTTTTGTTAATTTTTAACAACATGTATGCTACTGTATAGCTAGATACAACAAGTTTTTTTTCACAAACTACAATATATTTTGTTTATGTTCACGGGCGTTTGGTGTAACACTTGACAGTCCATCTTATTATGTATTCAAATGCACTTTTTAAAAACTTTATTTAAAACAAGAAAAAAAAACATGCAAAACTGACAACAATAACAAATATACAAAAGGGTTTTTTTCTTTAAATAAATGAATACCATCATATAACAAAGTAAAAAAACAAACAAAAAAAGTAATATAAATGTATTTTAAAATTATGTCAAATGTTCACTGGGAAGAACAAATTACCATATTCAACTGTACAAGGACACAGGCATTGTAGACAATACATACACTATGTATTTAGGGTATGTATTTCAAAGGGTGAGCGATTTCAGCCATCATATTAAAATTGTATGCCCTAGTATTGGTCACAATGCCCTTCAAAACAGTGTTATAGCTATGAGAGATTTTCAAAACAGCCTGTTGCCATCAACAGTATAGTAACAACAACAACAACAACAACAACAACAACCCATGATTGCACAACGGACCTGAGAACAGTGAAGACACAATAAGGCAAACATTTCTACAATAAGTCTTATGCAATATAATTCTATTCTCTAGTCTTTTTACAATATTACATTATTAATTTGCATCATTATAAAACTGAAAGACATATTTAACAGCCTTTGTAAACGGTGACAACACAAAACGTTAGGTAACTTCCGTAACCCTGGTTCCCTGAAAGAGAAGACGACCACCAATGACATTACGTATAGGATATGCCTGCCCATTGGGTAGATATTGCTGAGCTCTCTATACCAGAGCTGCCGGTAGGCCCCTTTCTGGTATGATGCACAGTCCCACCCACCGAGGGGATAAAACTCTCATCCAAAGGAAGCCATTTCTCTTTTTTCATCTAACCCAGAGGTTAGCGGTGTGAACTTACACCCTCAAGGACCCGTGTGCCTACAGAAAGGCAAGGCAGGGTCTACCACATTAAGATGGTAGAACCTGGAGAAGGTATGCGTAGTAGCCCAGCTAGCCGCAGTACAAACTCCTCAAACTCATTCCTATCCTTACGCATTCGCTCAGGTGAGAGGCTTGCCTCCACCAGCGTAGAGCTTTCCAGCATAGACGAGACACGGTCAGCTGACCGTGTCTGTCGAGCTTGGGATGAAGCTGTGGCCATCAGACCCAATAGTTTTTAGCACAACACCAATTGTACTGTGAACCCTTCAACAGGGCCAGACAATTGCAAATGGCAGCTACTCTGTCGTCCGACAGGTAGGCTTGCATCGTAAGGGAATCCAGCCGGAGACCTAAGTAGACCGTACTTTGCACCGGTATTAATTGGCATCGTTGGGGGTGAGACCCAGCCTCAACAGATGCTTCATCACAAATCGCTGTGTGGGCCACTGCTCCTTCCTGCGACTGGGGCAGACCAACCAGTCGTCCAGGTAGGTCATCACCCAAGGGAGCTAGGATGGCATCCATTCACTTTGAAACGTGCGGGGGGCTAAGGAGAGGCCGAATCACAGCACAGAAAACTCAAAGACGCTCCCCTGTAAGGCAAAGCGGACATACTTCCTGTGCGCTGGACGAATAGGAACGTGGAATCCGTGTTCTTTCGGTCCAGTGTGAAAAACCATTCGCCCGGCCGCACAGACTGGTGAGTACAGCGGACGCCAGCGTCTCGTTCTCTACCTGACGAGACACCTTGCGTTCTCGGTGAGAGTGCTGCAGCAATTCCTCAACCGCTGGTCCAAAGGAATGGCCAGGGGAGGTAGGGGCTACTTTGAAGGAAGGAGACACCTTCCCATAGGCCCGCGCATCATGGTCCTCCTCAGCAATAATGAAATCCGGTTCTGTAACATCCAGGGCAACCACCGGTGAAGGCGGGGTCAGCTCTGGGGCCGGTGTTATCGGCTGAGCTGTGGCCAGAGCAAGGGCTTGAGCCTGCTGCCTGGCCAGGGGCTCCCAACGCCGTGTACGGCAAGCATGGACTTCAGCCATGCTTGATGTCTGCACAGCCCCAAGGGTGTTGTTTAAACACCGGAGAGAGTAGACCTTTGTATTGAAGCACTCAGGCACCAAGGGTGCAGACACACCAACACTGAGTGAGGTAGAATACAGTATTGGTGCACCGAAGGATCGGAGCACCGAGTGCAGGTGTTATTGACATCCTGTGGCGCTAAGCACCGCGGCATGGAGCATATAAACTTCGAGGGCGCTGAAGCACTGAGAGGCACCTAGCCTTAACCACGTGAAGTCAACACAACCCAGGGTAGCGCATAGCATATACCGGGGTGGATACACAGGCTTGAGTGGCTGCAGTAGGCAATCAGGAGAGCAGTACAGGGGAGGGCACGGTGCAGAGCGGCGATAATCTGGTTCTGGACCGCGTGCAGTCATACAACGTGGCAGCGCATAGCGTATGCCAGAGTGGAGCACAGGCTCAAGGAGCTGCAGTGTGTTAGGCAGGAATAAAAGTGTACTGCTTTTTTTTTCTCTGCGAAGGCAGTAATAGGAAAACAGAGGCTTACACACACAGCAATTCAGCAATTCAGCTATGGGAGAAACACATTCGCCAAAGCACGCCAAGTCGGCGGGCTGAAACAAGCCTGCTGATTCAACTCAACAGCGGGACACAGCAGATCTGGGTCCCGGTGGAGGAATCATGCTGCTACTACTTTTTCTTTTTAAACTGCAAGGCAGTAAAGAAAAACACACACACACACACCAGCAAAGTCGTGAGGGTAAAATAGCACCACGGTAGCGTGTGTAACACCACGTACCGTGCATTAACACTGTAGCAGTGGGTACCAAGCACCGTGTGCACCGTGGGTCCCAAGCGCCGTGCGCAATGTGTACCGCGTACCGTGCAGCACCGTGCGGTCCCGCACTAGCGTTGTAGCAGTGGGTACCAAGCACCGCGTGCACCGTGTACCGTGCACTGACACTGAGGCACTGGGCACCGTGTGCTGTATGCACTGAGCACTTGTGCACCGAGATACCTAAGTACCAAGGGCTATGCGTGCGCCGCAGTACCAAAGCACCGGGGGGGCGTTATGCAATTGTGCCTACCCTAACCGCGCGGTCACACACACCTGGTCAGCACATAGCGTGTACCAGGGGGACACAAGGGCCGAAGCCGTGGTGGGTGAGTTGAAGCAGACAGCAAAAACACGGTAGAAAGACAGTATAGGGGATAGCACACTGTTTGTTTACAAGGCCCGACTCACCGAGGTGGGTGGGCCTACGCAGCCGGTGAGGTCTACTCGACAGCAGGGATGCGGCAAGGCCTAGCCCCATGGAGGACAGCACGGCTGGAAGAGTCACTCAGCAGCGGGGATACTGCAAGGCCTAGCCCCGTGGACGAACTGTGTACTCTCAGGAAGAAATAGACAACCACTTGCAGGTGACTGCATAGGCAGTCGCTCACGCACGACAGACAGACATAACAAAAAGCGGCCTACCATGCAAGCGAGGAGGCCGCTGAAAGACAGAAAGGCAAAAGGCTCGGTCTTTCCAAAGTCATTGATTCTGGGAAAGCGGCAGGCCAGCTTTCAGCACGAATGCAAGGGAAATACAATCGACTCGATTAGCTATTTTATATCAACACGCTAAGCAAGACATAGAGGTCTTACCTTAACATCTTGAGAAGGAAAAAGAGAAATGGCTTCCTTTGGATGAGAGTTTTTTCCCCTCGGTGGGTGGGACCGATTGCATCATCCCAGGAAGGGGCCTACCGGCAGCTCTGGTATAGAGAGCTCAGCAATACCTACCCAATGGGCAGGCATATCCCATACATAATGTCATTGGTGGTCATCTTCGAATTGAAAGGGAACTGCCTTTGGCCCATCTCAGGGGTACTACCTGACCTAAGGACACTTGCACTGCTGCTTGAGGTTACTTTCACACCTAGTTCATGTGACCGTTTGTGGATTCAAGTGCGGTTCGGTTTGCTTGGTTACAGTGTAGGGCTTGAATTTTTCGTTTTTTATTTTTTGTTCACTTCGGGGGGGGGGGGGATTGTTTTTTATTATTATTGGTTTATATTATTAATTGGCAAAATCGGTTAAAAATAAACATCATTCAAATTAATCAATTTTTAGTTTCTATAATACATTGAATGTACTTTTCACTAATACATATACAAAGGTTAACCTACTGCGTTGAAGTGAGGATGTCCACATTAGGATTCTGGCCATGTAGAACTGGATACATTTTGAATCCAAGAATTATGAGAAGTAACAGATTTCATTTTATGCCCATTACCGCCCGTCACACTACATTCATGTTTTTTTTTTTTTTGCCCACCCCATCATACTGTAGTAATTAATCTCAGCATACAAGAAGTTACTTACATTTTTTTTTCCATGATTAAACATGGTACTGTGATTAAGGTTTGATATTTATGTAGCTATAAGGATAATAATGTTAATCATAATAATAATAATAATACTAATTAAGCAGTCGTACACAAGAAAAACTTTAATATGCATTAGCAGAAGCATAACTGTACAGCAGTTTTAATTTACAATAACTTTTTCAGTTCGTCACTGAATAAAACCTTTACATAACACCATCTTGCTGGTTTGTTTACAACCAGGTTTGTGGTCGTTAAGCCTGTTACTAAGCAAATGATGCACTGACTTTCCTGGCGTGTTATGTATGTCCACAACATTGATGATTGGTCAGTAGCATGTCTTTGCACACAGCCCGCCTTCTGAAAGCCATTTTCTTTATGTAGAAAGAGTAGTGAATGACTGCCATTACTTAAACTATATTGCCAAAACCCAGGTTTATCGCTTTAAAAAATTTAAAACCGAATCTTTCAAATGTTTTTTTTTGCGGATGTTTTTTCACTTATTAAATCGGTTAAAACCAAAAACTTCAAGTCCATATATGTGAAACCTCCGAGAACCATGTAATCACACCAGAATGCACACCAAACAAAGTGAACCAAGACCACTTGAAATGTCTCGGTTTGCTTGGAAGTGGACTCGGTGCGTTTGACACTTTACTCCGTTTCAACTTTTTGCAATGTGAAACAAAACGAATTCCAGTTCACTTGGAAATGAACGGCTCCAAACAGCGAAGCAAATCGTGGAAGTGACGTACTTCAGCAAGCACCGAGGAAAGTGTCTCCCCACTGTCTCACACGCACAACACAGAGCTTGTCAAAAACGCATACAACATTCACA
This sequence comes from Acipenser ruthenus, assembly GCF_902713425.1. Classification (NCBI taxonomy): domain Eukaryota; kingdom Metazoa; phylum Chordata; class Actinopteri; order Acipenseriformes; family Acipenseridae; genus Acipenser; species Acipenser ruthenus. Next base: position 79,981,612 of record NC_081192.1, read on the forward strand.
ATAAGCTAGTAATAATAACGCTAATAATAATAACAATAATAATAATAATATTACCAATAACAGCTTAATTGCAGGAGCGAACTTCCACTCTAATAATCAGCAAGAGAGCCGAGCGCGTTTGGAAACGTGCAATGTGAAACCAATAGAACTCTAGTCTGGATGAAGCTGCAAGGTAACCAAACAAACACATTAGAATTCACTTTAAAAGAAACACAAGTTTGCTTGAATTTTTCTGGTGCGAAACGAACCGAAGCAAACCTGAAAACAATGTGTTCATTTGCAAGGAACTACAATTTGAATAACTTACAAGTGAACTAGGTGTGAAAGTGCCCTAAGACTCACCAAGAGCGTGGATTCCATAAAATATTAATAAAACAGTGTTGCTTCTAGATATACATTTATCACATTTTCTAAAAGAGTGTAATCTTTCAACAAATGGCTGTTCATGAAATAATATGGACACTTTGCTAATACAGAATTCTTTTCAGTTAGAACAGTACTATAATATAGGAAAGTGACAAATAAAGCAGTGTTGTGCTGTCCAGGCTTTAACTAGTGAAGATATTAGACATCTTTGGATGGGCTTGCAACTTGCAACAGCTGGCCTGTGTAAAAAGCAACCACAACATCATGTCCAGCATCCTTTGCTGTGCTAAAATTTGGACTCCTCCTTATTGTGCTCCATTTCTTCATCAGCAGGAGGCAGTGGCAGCTCATCCTTATTGCCTGGTGTTTCTGCCTCTTCCTCGTGTTGAAACGAGTATAACTCATTGTCCACCAAGCAACTGTCAGCCACTGCCTCCATGCTGGCTTCCCGGTTAAAAATGTGAATGGGTGGTTCATCTCCAACTGGACCTAAGAAAGGCCTGTAGACATCCACCTCTGGACTGACCTCCTTGGACTTGCCCCGGTTAAAGAGAGGGGGTGGGGTGGGGGGCCTGTCTCCAACAGGGCCTTCAAAAGGCCGGTAGACGTCCACCTCTGGGAGGGTCGTCAAGCCAGGCCCCCTCAACAGGTGCCCGTACATCACCGTCTCGTCTATGGTGGTGTATATGTGAGAATCATTGTCTCGCCTTCCTTTAGTGAACAGTGGGTGCCCCGGAAAAAAGGTGTTGACGTTTGGGTTGTAGATTGACATCTCAGGTTTCTTTTTCTTCTTTCTATGTGAAACAAAAAAGAATAAACAAATGAGCTTTTATTAAACAGTGTAGATATTTACAACTTGGTTTACTTGATTGAGGTCTAGTATGGGACAGTCTTGCTTTGTATCCAGGCAGCCAGATCCTTTCCACAATGTCAATGAGTTGACAGACATGTTGAGCTGTCAGTATAATGGACCTATGCCCTATTGCGTACGTTCCAATTAACAGGGAGTTTTGATTGATGTGTTTGTGGCCTGTCATCCAAACGACATATCAAACAAAATGGGCAAATTGCAACGTACCACTTAAATCGGTTTAACTGGGGTTTAAATCTGAAAACAAGTCTTAAAAAAGACCGGTCTATGAGCTCAATTACAACTTACCAATTTAGACAACAAGGTGTCAAATGGCTTTTTCAACTTCAACTTAGCAGCAGCGGCTTAATTTAAAACCAATTTTTCAGTGTAATCTAGACCATGCAGGTTTAACTGTTGGTTTCTACCTTTGAAGGGACAGTGTTTCCATCTGGAAAGACACTCACAGATATAGATATATAAATATATACACACACAGTAGAAGCTCATTTATCCGCACCACGTTCATCTGCGTCTTCAATTATCCGCGGCTCCCTGATGAGTTTGATCTCTGAAACATTATTGCCAATGTAGACTTACACACACAACGAAGCATGCGTCAGTTTAACCTGTGGAGTCGACACCAAGACAGCAGCGCTACAGATGCCAGGATTCATGTGTTGGTATAAACAGCAGAAGGATTCTGTAAAATTTGTTCTCCTGAGGCAGTTACTTAGTGAAGACCAGCAAACATATTTTGCCTCACTGAAACAAAAGACTATGATGGACTATGTCAAGGTTCAAAACAACGACTTGCAGCAGTGAATTGTTTAAAAAAAAAAACTGTTAAAAAACCCCACTTCTGTTGGTATGTATTTTGTTGAAAAGAAGCTTGAAATTACATAGCAGGCTTGTTTATTTAGTTTTAAAGTTAAATAAAACGAACAGAATTGTATTTTGTTTGAAATCCCAGAAAAACTAGCAACACTTTGCTACCATTATTTAATATTAATGCATGGAATAAATTAGCGATTGTGGTATTTCTAGCTGCTATCAGCATGACTTAGTTTACAAAAAAAAAGGATGTCTCTTGTGTTATCTGCAGAGAGTTGTATGGTGTTCGTCTTAACTGATGATGGCTGTCTGTGGTTGCTTGTATTGCCTTGCCCCTTCCACTGCTTATAAGGGGGTGGGAGGGAATGCAGTTAGGGCTAAAAACCCTAACATCACATTTCCCTACATTTGTCTTTTTAATACCAACCCTAACTGATGCATTAACAAAGTTTTTTGCAAAGATTATACACAGACACACACACTTATACATACATACACACACTGTTAAACTAGATATTGTAACCTTTGTCTTTACTTGTATCAATGTATATATAGTATATTCCAATAAATTAATTACTAAGAATAAAGTAGTTCAAATATGTAAAATGTATGGAAAAACACATTTGTTAAACAGGATTTCGTCATGGATCCAGTACATTGTTATATTTCTAACCCAATCCATAGTGTGTGCATTGTTAGATTATGACGAATGGCACTGAAGCGCTAAACTACTGCATGTTCTTCCAAGCCTCAGCCCTGTCCAGCAGTTTGTCTCTTTCTGAACTGCTATCTCCCAATACTAAATGATCCCTGATCCACTCCACAGGGAACATTTTTTGTTCAGTTCTGTTGTTCCTCACTCATTTTCCAGACATTGCTGCTGAACTGTTTAAAAACATACAATAGTCATTTAAACGCAATGTTCAATTTTATTTTACGTTTCATATAGGCATATTCAATTTTACAAGATAGAACGTACTTACTGTGCAGCATTAGTCTTTAAACAGAGCTAGTTTATAACAGGTCTAAAATAAACCACTAAATGGGTCTTGTTAAATCAATTAATTGGTTTAAGTGTTTTGTACGTTGGAATAGGGTTTGATTTAGACCAATTTAATGGTTTAACTGGGTTTGAACAAGACCTGAATTTAGTGCCAAGATAATAGATAATAGATAATAGATAAAAGTATGTGGTGTGTTGCAATTTTCCCAATAGGTTTATGACAAAAAGAGTTTGTCATTCCAATTATTTGACCCACAACTGGATTAACAACATGTTTTATTCCTGTCAGCTTCAACTATTTGTGTTACATTTGTTTATCCCTTTAGGTACTACTATGTGTTTAACTGTAGAAAGTACTTACTTTTTCATAACACAGCTGATAACTACAATGAAAGCCACAACAATCAAAAGAGCTGAAAGAGTTCCAATGGCGATTTTCATGGAGAGGCCTAAAAAAAAAAAGGATAATTAGCACTGTATGATAAAATAGTCGTTTCAAGTGTCATTTAATTTCTTTTTGACATTGTTTTATGATGTCTGCAATCGTTCTGAGTGGTTCTAGATTATGTGTCTCCAGTACTCATGCCTTTATTTGGCTTTCAAATTTCTTTTGAGCTTGTCTGGAGAATCCTAAGTGATCTTTCAATTTGGCCAGCCCCACCTTCTCTACATTTACAGATGGAGAGAATAGGTAGGACCAGCAGAGTTAAAAGGTCACACTGTCACATGACTTAAAATGAATAAGGAAGGCTCTTCACTTTCAGCACTTACAATTCTCCAGACAAGCGGGAAAAAGTTTCAGAAATTGAAGGGCGGCAGCTGACTCACCACTGCTTGGATCATTAAAACAGACTTCATATTGACACACTTGCATAAGTCAGGGGTGTAATTTGATATTGTATTGTTTAGTTACTTATTTTAAATTATTTTTTGTGAAACATTAAATGAAAATAAGCAACATACTGTAGCTAACATACGCCTTGATAAACTGGCTCACTGAATGCTCTTTCGGTGAAACGTGTACAACTCACTGTCCACTACTGTTCAGGTCTGTTATTTTGAACAATGTGATATGGATGGTGCAAGTAAGCCAGATTTAAAAAAACATACATATATAATAATATAAACATTTGTCAGGCACCTCCTGTATTTTAAAAACAAAAAACAAAAATCCCTTGACCTCTCCGAAAGAGAAAACTGAATGATCGTTTGTGGGATACGGTTTTTATTCCCAGCAGGAGGATTGTCAAAAGACTATGCTTCGATGCAGATTCATTTTGAACCGTCTTTTTAGACAGAACCTTGAGCTCAGTCTGTCAATTTGCAGCCTCTCTGTTGTTTCCTACAGTTACTGTTGTTATTGCAGGTGCTACAGGCTGTACACGCAAGTCAGAAGCAATAACTGCCATTTCTTGATTAAACTCGTTCACAAGGAAATCTGGGTCCAAATCAAAACCATAGAAATCTGAAATAATTTCAGACATTTTAAAGTTGTAAATAAGTTGTATAAAACACGTATCGGTGGCAGCATTGTTTGAACTACCGAAGCGCAGCTCCGTCCTGAATTTCAGCAGCACACCACTGGATTGGAAACTAAACAAAAAAAAGACACATTGCAAACTAGTCCCGGTAAGCATGTTATATATTCGTGCTTGTGACATAAATAACTGCATTAAAACTGAATACTGAATCATAACAATTGGATACCGTCTTGCTTCTCTATTAGCGTGACCCGACACATCACTCTGAAAGTCTTCTTGGTGGCCTCAGGCTTGCAATTGGACATGTTGAGCCAGAAGTCCTCCATCATGGTCTGGTGCTCAGGCAGCAGCTCATCCTCCCTGCGACTGAGCTCCTCCTCCACAGAGCTCTGCCCCTTGATAGAGATGCTGGTGTGGGACTGTCGGCACTGCGGCTGGGTGGCGTTGAGGAAGCTGACCTGAACCATGTGGCCCGGCGGCACTGAAACCTTCCAGGACACCGAGGACAAGGGGGCCATCCCCCTAGGCCAGCTAGGGGTCACCAGATAGCTCATGATGCCCAGTTCAGGGGAAACACTGAATATATAGCTCTCTGAATGAAAAATAAATGAATTGTAAAAGGAAAAATTAATGAATTGTATACACTGTATGACATGTTGTTACAACACTACTATTGAAAAGCATGACCTGCTAATCTGCTCAGCCTTTCACAGGATAAAGTGGCCCTCTTGTTGCTACTAATAATAGTACAATCAGGGTTCTTACTCCTAACTGTTAAAAGATTTTTTTTCTCTTTTTTTAAATTTTTTTAAAAGCCTCAGTGAGTAACATGTTTCCTTCTTTTTTTGTGCAGCTTTTCGATAAATGTGCAGCATTCACACAAGCTACAAATGAAGGGGAACGCAGAATTTAATATAGAAACCTTGAGTTTTTGTTTGGAATCCAACTCAAGTTCCGATGTATTATTTGAAATACTGTACATGTAGACATTTAACATTCACAAACGGTAAAACGAACACAAAAATGTTTCGTGTGTACGTGCGTCTTTCCTGAACCACGTTGCAAAAGAAATTACCTGTGATTTCTTTTTCAAAGGAAACCTTGAAAAAGGGTTCCAGTATTTTGCTGTAGTTGCCCCTGTCAATGTTTATCAGTGCCACAGAGATATTGGAGTGGATCTGGACTTTCTCGATGGATCCCTGAGGACAGAACCTGCCCAGTTCGGACTCGTCCTCCTCCACTAGTCTGTAGTAGAAGCCCTCCCTGCAATTTTCCCCCGACAGGAAGTGTTTCAGCTTAGCCTCCCCGGGGCTCAGCACTACAGTGCTCTCTGTGGGAGCCCTCAGCTGCCAGGTAAGGCTTTCCAGGGGGACAGGCAGTCTGGTAAGGGACTTGGGCACTTTGAGAGGCATCTCCTTTACAGGGCACTTCTCCCAGTTATAACAACCTGGAACCCAAGAGGAAGAACTTACAGCATAAGAAACACTTTCTGAAGCACGCGATTTTGCATTGAGGTCCCCCATTCAAGTACTAACCAGGCCCAACCTTGCTTACTCTCTAAGATTTGACAAGATCAGTTGCCATACCCATTCCAAGTTTCAGTACAATTGGAAAAGCTGTTCTCAATATAACGCTATAAAAATGTAAGTCTGGCATACAAAACTGTAGTATGTACTTCTGCCTTAAAGGGATACATTTAGTTGTTTGAAGGGTATGATATTTGAGAACGATGATGCACAATTCCTACCTATGTCTTTGGTGACCACCATGCCGAGTTCCTCCAGGTTACAGTCCCTGAAGAGGATTCTGGTCTTCTTTCCAGACTGCAGTGTGATCTCTGGCTGGCAGGCAGCACCATCACACAACTGGCAGTTTGGATTGACTTTCTTCTGCTTTATGGTAACATTGATCCCTTTTTCTTTTTGCAAGTCAATCCAAAAATGATCTGGAAAAGGAAAACCTTTCACATTACTAAGGAGGTCTTTAAAACATATGTTCACAAAGCAAAAATATTTTAAAAATATGTAAAAAAAAAAAAAAAAGGATAGTTTGGATTTGTACTGCATGTTCTCTACTCTATGGTGGGTCAGTATTATTATTTTGTATAGGTGGTCTTATGCCATTGTGAACTAAATCAAAAATAGTTTTCACCAATTTCCAAACACACCTGCAAACATTAACAATAATCAAATTTTCCTAAATAAAAAGATAAAGATAGAAGATTAGAATTGTTTTCTTTATCATTTAGTATATTGCCCATTTTTACCATGTTCTACCAATATACAAACTTTTGAAGACGACAAAAGTCTACAGCAGTTTAATTGTATTAAGATGCCAGGAAGAGGCAACAACTCAGCAAATTAGCAGTCCAGGAACTCCCCAGAAGTTTTGCAACAATGCAGTTCTCTTAGTATTTTCAACACAGGTGAGTCATACACCTGTGTTTTTTTTTAAATTTATTTTACTTATCTTTACCTTTTTATAAACTGTTGGGAAATGGTTTGACCTCAGAAGGAAACTATTACTGGTAGTTTAATTTATAAAAGTAATTAAAATTTACTTCTATACAATGTGTTGTAATGGATGTTTGAATGGTCATTTTCCCACCGTTAGACATTACCTCGTTTTTTTTATCCACTTGAGCTGGAATGACCCAAATACTTTACAACACAAAGCCTTCCACTGGTGAACTGTCAATACAATTCTATTATTATGAACTGCTATTCTTTGTCAGTGACACTCATGTCCTTTATAACTCACTTATAAATAAAACTAAAGTGTGACCAAGATATTTACGGGCAGGTCATTGCTCAGTCTGATAAGAAACCAATTTTTTTCTTTACAGACTTTGTTTTCACTTGGAACAGAGGCGAAACCCATTCCTCCTGCCATATCTTTTTGATTAAGGTTCCCTCGCAATTACTTAGATTCCTGTAATTATCACACCTCCATTACTGATGACAGAAAAAGAGAGGGAGTTAATCATAACATATTAGCCCTGAGGTACGCTTTTATTACAGTTTCTGCACTCAGGGATAACTGGCATATTCCTCCTGTCTTGTCAGTCGCTTCATTTCACCTGCTGAACTCAAGGAATGGATGTTACCAAGCTACTGAACTCTAGAAGACAGACCCATGCTGTGAAGTATCCACATGGACTCATTGATGCTTGACCAGCAGGAAGTCTCTAAACTGTGAGGAGATGAACAATCCCCAACCAATGCAGTGCTCCCTATTGGCCCCCAGCCAACCACGCTTACATGACTCACTGCACCCTAAGCAGTGGTGCTTTTTTACCCCCACACAAAATATTTGAAGAGGAAAAATCTAAAAGTCTTGACTTCATACTGCATTTATCACTATTTATTAATGTTTTCATGAAAATATGCCTGATAATATTGTACCTTGTTGGGTGAGAAAGCGGCTCCACAGTACTGAAACAGAAAGACGAATACCTACTTTGGTGGCTCTCATTAAAGACTTCAACTCGAAACTCCAAGGACAGTCTCCCAGGGTTTGACTTGACCATTTCGCAGTTCTCCAGCTGCATTTTGAAATTCCCACGGATGGAGGACGGCTGTTGATCTGTCAGACTCTTCCCACTGGTGAACTGGGATCCTGGCAAGACATATTCCACCCCCTCTCTCTTCTTGTCACAGTTCGGCTGTGTGTAGTTCAGGAAAAGCACGTCGGCTTTGTTGTTCTCAGGGACTGTAAACATCCAGGACATTATGTCGTCATCTGAGAAACTCAGGGGGTAGTTTGGGGAGAGCAGGTTCACAGAAGACCCCGGCAATAAGTTAACTTCAATTATGCAGCATTCTGAAGGAAGACAACTCATTTTAGGATTGAGAATGACAGATAGAAGTTCATTCATTAGGTTTGACCAATACAGAACTAAACATGGGATAATTTGTTCACTTGCACTTGCATATTACAATAAATTGGTCATACAGCTTACAAAATCACTTCGTATTCCTTGACCTTAAAAACAGTGGGTGGAAACCAAAGTATTTTGAACCCAAATGTATTTATTACATTTATATAACGCTTTTCATACAAAGTATCACAAAGCACTGTACAGTACATTTTAAAAAAAGCATTTACATTTACACAACACCTTTGTATAAAAGTCCCCAAGTATGTCACACACACAACTGCTACATATTAAATAGCATATTAAAAAAAAAAAACTATATATATATATATATATATATATATATATATATATATATATATAATGATATTAAAAATGCATACATTTAAAATGTACATTAAAACCCACTAAGATAAGAAAGCCATTTTATAAAAGTATGTTTTCAGTCTTGACTTAAACTGTAACAGTCCCAGCTTCCCTGACGAAAGATGGCAGGGCATTCCATAATTTAGGGGCTCTGCATGAAAAAGCCCTGTTAATTTTCTTGACCCTAGGAATAACTAGTAGCCCCACATCCTGTGATCTAAGAGTGCGGTTTGGGTGATACAAGGTCAGAATTCTAGCATCGGTATTCTGAACGAGCTGTAAGCGAGACACCACAGCTTTCGGGATACCAGAGAGAAGTGCATTACAGTAATCAATTCTACATGAAACAAAGGCATGCATTAGTCTCTCGTCATCAGATACAGAAATAATTGGTCTACGTTTGGCTATATTTCTGAAATGGTAAAAAGATACTTTTGTAACTTCCCTAACAAGTCTCAAATGGTAGATCAGGATCAATGATGACCCCCACATTTATAATTTCTAGTTTAAGATTTAATGAGAGATTACTACAGTCAAGCTCACGTAATCCCACATTTTCCACTAGCATAACCCCTGTTCTATCTGAATTTAACATTATATAATTCTGAGACATCCAAACTGACAACTATATTACACTGGATACTAGCACTTCTGAGTGCTGAAACAATCAGCCTAATTGGCTTTGAACTTGCTTTGTGCTGGTCTGGAGAATCATTAGTGCCGGAACTCAACTACCTGCTGCATTCTATTCAATTTGGTCTGCTAGTTCAGCACATGTCTACTGTATATACTACCAAAGCAACAAACTTAATATTTGTCTTGCCAACAAAAAGTAAATATATTAATACTGGACTTACTTTTTATTGGGGGACCAATGGCCATACTGAAACCAGGTTCATCTACTTCCTCTTTCCCTGACATCTGAAGAGATACCCTCGCTCCTTTATCCACTTGGATTTTGGAAACTGGACCACTCCTGCAGAAAGTGCCGATGCTTTGTATCTCAGCAGTCAGGTAGGTGAGGACGCTGTAAGTTAGGTTATCTGGACATCTCTCTGACGGTTTAATCTGCCTCAGCCCTGACCCCAAGAAATCCAGTACCAGAGCTTTGCGCTCAGAAAAATTGATATCCCAGATTAAAGTATTGTTGAACTTCGGGAAGGCCAAAGACAGTAGATCTTTAACTTCAGTGGAGTTAAAGTTGGAAATGCAAACTGTGAAAATAAAAGGAAGGAATTTTAAACAGGATCACTTTTTGAGTGTGTGTGCGCGTGTGCGTGTGTCAGTTTGGAACAGCTTGTTCACATGACACTGTTTGTTTGTTTGGTAAAAACTAGACAAAGGAAATCATAGCAATCTTATTGTAACACGACAGACTGAATGTCTTACCCTGTTAAAAGCCATGATTGTAAAGGAAACCCTAGTTGGGTGTTCATGGTCTTATACATTGACTACACCTCTACTCACCAGTTTTTTTGCTGATTTCAATGGTGAAGAATTTATGGGGATCTGGACAGCTGAAGTTGTAAGTCCTATTTTCTCTGGGTTGGAGGTGGAGCTCAGATGAACAGGATGATTGCTTGCCTTTCAGAACGCAGACACTGCAATTGGCCTTTGGAAATGAGGATCTAATGGTTATCGTAGTGTTTTCTCCAGTGGATAATGTGGTAGTCTGACACTCTATAAAGGAAAAAGTAAAACAAAGACGTATTAAAAATAGACTTACTTTAAATGCTCGAATCATTACATATATAGAAGTACATATTGTTTTGCAAAAACATTTGGCTAATGTTAGTAGGACTTAGTATGCCCAAAAAAAAGTATTACAATTCAACAGAGGACATATTGTCCAGATACTAAAATCTATCAAATAAAAGATATAGTGCAACAGCATGTCTTGAAATTCACGCTAGCTCTACTACACTCACTCCTGGCTCATATAATGCTCATGTGATTCATACAAGCATAATATGTTTTGTAAGAAAAAAAAAAAAGTATATGATGAAATGACTCTGTGTAGGCAGATTTTTGCAGAAATCGTCTTGCTTCACTAAATGATGTTAATACTGTATATATTATAATGCTGCTACTAAAAAGAGTTTTATAGCTCCCTAAATGTTAGAGCTCTCTAAAGTAGCACTCCTTATAGTGCTGGTAACCAACAAAACAATTCTCCAAAACATCCCAGCCAAGCGCTTCCATTCACTATACAGGTCTCAAATGTGCATTTGTGAAAGAAACGCATGTTAAAGCAAACATTATCTACTACAAACCAACCGCTTCTTATTCGTATCTGCAGTATGACTCCTCACACCTAATGGCTTGTCGTGACTCAATTCACTAGTCCACATTTTTAAGATTTGCTGTGATAATCCACACAGGAAATGTGTGGGTTTTTTTTTTTGTGGAAATGGAGGTTTTCCAGACGACATCATCATTGAAGCGAAATCCTGCATTTCTAATATAAACCTAAAGGATGCTTTATATAATCATAGTAAACAACATGCAGATGACATAATTCCTCTGCTCCTCACTTATCACCCTACCAACAGAGAAACACAGAAAGTTGTGCAAAGAAACTACCATTTTACAGCAAGACCCATCTACAGTGCCTATTTTCAAGACTCCCCCACTATAGAAGAGACACGAATTTGTAGTTCACAGAGACATTTTCCTTCTGGGGAACTTTTAAAAGGCAGACTTCCATGCAACAGACCATAATGTACTACCTGATACATGAACACCCAAACTGAGATCAGAGGCACTAAATAATAAGTCAACATCCATTAACCTTTTACATACACCTAAAGGAATAGTATACTGCATTATTTGCAAGACATGCAAAAAACTGTACATTGGGGAAACTAAAAGACATTCAGCAAACAGTTTTGTGAAACATTTATGAAGCATTCGAATCAAAGCCACTACATTTCCAGTAGCCTGACAATGATACCAATGATAATCACACTGCTGAAGACATTTCCATCTGTGGGATCAGTCAGGTGATATGGAACAAATGCTGCTCTGTAAAAAAAGGAAATGTGAGTTTATCTTCAAACTAGGAACTAGGAACATTCTATTCTGACAATCATGACATTTTCTCCCCACACTTTTCTTTCTACACAGCTGAAGAAGGGATTTCATCCGAACCTTCCTGAAATGAATTATTTTTTCATCATTTAAACCTTTTGTATAACCTTCGGCTCCTGACCAAATCCTTCGGCGCACATTGAGCACAAACATTCTGCAGCCCTGCAGTAATAGTGCTTAAAGCACTATATACAAATAAGAAGCACTCAAAAAAAAAAGTATTATTTTAAAACAATTTTTCATCTATGTGGTCCAGTTCTGAGAAATCTGGTCACTCTAGCCAGACCCAACAGCCAATAAAGACGCCACAAAGTGTTTACTTTTGAGGGTCAATATGCTCCCACAGAAAACATTTAGAACAGTAGTTTATGTCTTATGAGGCAGAAACTATAACACACGTATATTTTCAATGCAAACTGAAATATGTTTACTCACATTTGTCAAGCAGCTTAGCATGCATGCTAGTACGTGCTCGTTCCCATATTCATTAAGCTAATAAAATGCTGTGCTGCACATTGTGCACTCATAGTTATTGCTAAAAGGTTCTTTACTGGTTCCCTAGGGAACACATGTTATTTTACAGGCCCTGGGTTTTTTGAAGTAAACAACCATTATTCCATTATATTGCAATATAAGCACGGCATATGTCTCCATATTTGTTTTGGTAGCATTAGATACTTATTAACCTGGGTTTGTAACATTTAATGCTTAATTATAAGTGGCCTTTATTTATCAGTTACTGTGTTTTGTTTTTTTTTACCACACAAAAGACCATTCAATTTACAGCACAGCCATGTTTAAAACATCCATCTGCTGAATTTGACTGTATTTTCTGTACTTAGTTAAAACCAATGTGGCAGTGAAACGTTTACTTTCTACTGAGCTCTACCTGTAGTGGTACTATATTTAGAGAATGATAGAATACAGCTTGTAAAGTGAGTAGTCTGTACCGTTAAATATGTTCAGAGGATAAAAGAATGTGGCACTGAAATGGCTAATGGAACTTTATGAAAATCAGAGAATTTTCCCAAAAATGCTGACATGTTTTCGGAATGCAATTACTTACCTTAGTAAAAGTGAAAATAGGCACTTTTGACTAGTTTACTATACCCTATTGTACACAAACTGATGGGATTTGCACTGGTTCAAAATGTGAAGGTTTTGAAATTTTAAGGTGAATTATATTTTATTACAAGTCCCCCAACACGTATGGGTATTTACTATTTACACTGAAAAATACATATTCGTGTCAAATGGGATTGTATTCTTGTAGGTCTAGTTGGTTCAAGAGGTTGTATTTTAGTAACTACAAACAGATTGCTAGAAATATGTTGTGTTTTTTATTATTATTTATTATTATTTATTTCTTAGCAGACGCCCTTATCCAGGGCAACTTACAATTGTTACAAGATATCACATTATACATTATTTCACATTATACAGATATCACATCATTTTTACATACAATTACCCATTTATACAGTTGGGTTTTTACTGGAGCAATCTAGGTAAAGTACCTTGCTCAAGGGTACAACAGCAGTGTCCCCCACTGGGGATTGAACCCACAACCCTCCGGTCAAGAGTCAAGAGCCCTAACCACTACTCCACACTGCTGCCCATTTTAATCCGATTTCACAATGTAACCAAGTGGTTTTTGCATGACGGGCAGAATTTTTCAATCTAGCTGTATTCATTTTTTTTTAGTTTAAAATAAGCTTTTTTGAATAGTATGGTGCACTATATGAGAAATAGATTTTAGACATATAATTATTGCATGTGTTTGTATGAGTTGTCCACGTATTTGCAAACTGTAGCAAATAAAAACATATTTTTCCGCCATTGACAATAAATTGTATTTTAATGTAATTGTGAGGTGTCTTTCTGTACCATTTGCTATTCAAACAATCACCCTTGACTGATACAGTCATCCCTCGGTAAACCAGACATGTCAGGAGATAGAAGTAAAACACATAGCCTACCTGCTACTTTAGCTTTCAAAACCAATTACAATTTCAAATTCAGAATTGTAATTATTGTGGTCCACATTTTGTGTTTCGAACCACTTAGATTAAACTCTGTAGTGTATTTTATATGCTCTATTTCAATCACATACTTCATTTTAAAAATTAAATAGGCTACTTGTATCTTTGGATCATGCAATTCACAGTGACCTAGCATCACACTTAAATGGATATTATTGGGGGACATACTTTGTGTCCGTCACATCCGAATGTACAGCATAGCAGTGTCTGGATCAGGGAGGGACTACTGTATTGCCAACCACATTGCATCAGAAAGGAACTTGATAGACCCAAGAAAGGTTTTGAACATATAAGAAAAATAATGGTGGCTTGCTAGCATGCCATTGTCTTCTATACTCTCGTGCACTGGAAAGGAAGCATGTGCTAACATAAAGAGGAACTTTTTTCTAAGCCAAAAGTAAAATATCATGAAATGTGACAAGAATGACATCTCTGGTGGCTACAGTTCTTTTGCAGACTGGCATGTGAATACTTCAAGCTATATAAAAATGTCATCACTTTATTTTTTTTAATCATAAAGCGTACACAGCCCCGCACCCAGCAAGAAAATGTTGCTAATTTTGGACAGCCCCTTAAAAATTGTTGTAAATCTATAAATACTTTTTGGAAAATTCAAGCTGGTAAGATGCAGGGCAGAGATAATGTTGCTCTACCAAGACAGTGGGCTATTCTGCCATCTACATTAGTTTTCAGTTTAGTTTTTGAGTAACAAAAGTAGTACATACACCAAGGTCCACAGACTCATGCAAATCACTACTAGTTTTTGCTCCCAGCTGAAAAGGTGTATTGTTCTTCAAGGGGTGTCTTATTGGAGCACTGCATGTGTTCTAGAATCTATTCATGCAAACTACTTATTCACAATGTCCTTCACTGCATGTCAGCACCATGAAGAAACAGTAATCACAAAGGGAAAGGCTGACACTTTTATAAATTCAATTTCATAATGTGATTCAGTATGGCCTCACCACGACAGTCATTTTCTATTCGGTCCTTAGAAACAAGCCACACTCTGAACATGCCAATTAAAGTTAAGCTACCAAATAGAAGCAAATTTCACTGCAATAGTAAATAAGAAATGAATGCAACCGAGTGGTATTTGTTTCTGGGTTACTGGTTAACTGGGAGCATTGGGGGCTGCTCCTCCTCCTGAACCCATGTTTCAAATTGTAATTGTTTACATATCTAAGATTATTTGGATGAAGTAAATTGACCTGAAGGTACTTTATGTACAGATATGGATGGTACGGTTTGACACATGTACTTTATGACTGTTTCTTCCTATTATAACAATTACACTGTAGCTGTCCAGGCACAACCCAAACCAGTCAAAGCAATGTAAACTCACCCAAAACTCCCTACTCACTACTTTGGTTATAGCAACAGTGTGACTCACTTCAACCTCAACAACGCAAAACAAAATTGAATACTAATTGATCTGGCCTCAACAGTATGAATCGGGAGCATTCAATTGATCTGAAAAGCAGACAACCACATACTGCTGCTATTTTGATCACTAAACTATGATCCTTTGTGTGTCAATGATATGAAAACTGGACATTGAACAATGCATGCGAGTGCTAGTCTGTAAGAATGTGTAAAATGCTGGGGAAGAGTCTTATTTAAACACTGGTTTCTGATTTGATAAGAATTTAAATGTCTGTGGTATTTAGATCCATCACCAATGTTTGAATCAATTGAAAACACACCCCTTACCTGCCAAAAAATACATAACTAATACTAATACTACTACGACTAATAATAATATCTATATTCATTGTCTAACTTGTCTGTTTTTGACTAACATGCAGTTACAAAGAAACTTTTAATATGAAAAGAAAAACAGGAATTTAATTAAATTGTACCACGAGTAAGACAACAGTTTGGTGTCTGTATCAATGTATCTAGATTATAGTGCATATGTTTTTATTGTGTTTGATAATTCACGTATACTCAATATAGAATGTATTTAAAAAGGTAGAGAAACAAAATATTCTACAATTTTTCAGGTAAGCATTTATATTTGTTGTATAATAACTGTAGAGAAGTGTATTTAATAAATATTATGTTTAATCGTGAAATATATTGACATACCTATTTTAAACTATGAAATGCCGTGAAAAAACTTTTTTTTTTTTTAAACCGTGAAATAAAATACAGCCTTACAGTAGAGGACCGTGCTACTGGCCATCCCTATTGAGTGAAACTGCTACCTAAGTCTTATTTCCATCCCTTCTGTAGTATTTTCCTCTATAAAAAAAATTAAAAATCTCTGGAATTCATATGAAATATTAATGTTTTCTACAGAATTTAACAATTGGTGTACTAAATTATATGTATAGGGTTTATACATAACCCTATAGGATATACTATAAGGCAACATTTTTGTTACACCTTTTTGCACACAAATGAACATACAAAGTTGCAGTAGTTTTTTTTTTTTTTTTTTTTTTTTTTGTGGGATAAGCCAAGTACAGTTAGTTGTTTCGAGTGGTTTATAATTTAAGAGAAAACGTCAGCGTTTTGACGTGTAGTTCATTATGTACGCGACCAGTTCTTCGCTTTTGTTCAGTCTGGAATAATTTAAAATGTCAAACAGTGACAAATAATTTATAAAATAGTATTTTTTAAAACTAAAGTTCTTACAGATAATACGTTAAATTAGCCACGTGTAGGTAACATTTTGATATTAATTGCATTGGTAGCTATAGTCGTCGTAGTTTAGAACAACAATAACTTGATAAGGCACTGAAATAGGAAAATACATTGAAATACAGTACCGCAATAGTTTGTGCGCATAATGTCCCGAATAAAACAAGGAAATGACCATTTCTTTATCTAAACATTTCATACATTATTTCGAGTAGGTTACGTGACATTTTGATTTTTTTTTTTTTTACTACCAGTTAAACAAGTAACCTCTAATTACTTATTATAATAACAGAAGACAAAACCAAAATTAAACACACACATAAAAACAGTAAAGCAAATGAACCCACAACACATCCGCACTAATTTCAAGTCTGCCATTTGCAATGTCTTTAGGTTTTGCACTCACCTTTAATTACTATAACCTGTGCGAGAAGTATCCACGGTAACACGGCAGTGCAAATTCTAGTTACAAAATCCATTTTTGCGGGTAACTAATAAAAATAAATGCGAGAACGCGGCTCCCTCTTGTCCTTATACCACCTGGCCTGCGTAAATGGAAATGTGGATGCTGTCAACATTCATAATGCGAGCCTTCTTTCGATCTGTTCCCTTCGTGTTCCACTCCACCGATGTGCTTACCTCAATAGGTTAAAACCTGCAGTTACAACAGGGCGTGTTTTGTCTACCTGCCTGTTCAAACAACACAGTGCTTAGAGAAGGATTCATTTTATTCAAATATGCGCACCATTCAGTAGTACTGTACTGTATATTCATAGCAGTTTGTCAAAACTTTAAAAAAATAGGATTGTAACATAATAAACAGTACATTTCTGTAACTATTAAAAAATTGATTGTGCAGAATTAGATATGAGGCCTTTTTTTCTAAAATACTTCACTCAAGTCTTTAATTAATTTGTATTTTTCAAACTAGTAATAACTTATTATTATAATTCAAGGTTTTATCAGCACTTACATTGTTTATCATTCTGTAAGTGAGCAAATCCTATACATTTAGTAGTAAGTCTTAGTGCTATTATGCATCGCACATGATGTTAAAGGTGATTTTGCAAGAATGGATTCCTAAACAACCACTTTTGCCCTGTAATCAGTGATCTACAACAGGCAGTATGGTCATTACCAGCTGCCTCACATTATTATTATTTGTTTATTTAGCAGACACCTTTATCCAAGGCGACATACAGAGACTAGGGTGTGTGAACTACGCATCAGCTGCAGAGTCACTTACAATTACATCTCACCCAACAGACGGAGCACAAGGAGGTTAAGTGACTTGCCCAGTGTCACACAATGAGTCAGTGGCTGAGGTGGGATTTGAACCAGGAACCTCCTGGTTACACAGCCTCCATGTGTTGGGTGTGAATTAAAGGATTGATTACTTCTTATCTATTTATAGCTTTATTAAAATGATTTCTGCTCCCATATTTATTTTTCTGAGAATATTTAGGTTCTTTACTTTTTTTTTTGCATTAATTGAGGATATGCAAATATTTAAAATACAACACTATTGATAAATTGCTCTGGCCTTGAAACTTGCTATTGTCACATGGTCTCATTGGTATGAATTTGAACTACAGCACCTTAGGTAGAAAAATACAACAAAGAATAAGCCATCTACAAAAGAAAAGGGAAGACCTGTTATAATACGGCTGGTGTTAATAGGGTTCTAACTGGGATCTAACAAGTGAGTAATAGGCCTGTTACACTGGTGCTTCTTCTTGAATGGGACAAATATGTCTCACTGCAACCAATTAGACAGGCTATATTTATATATCAGGGAGATTTCATTTTTGTGGTTAGAAGCTTATTTATGAGACAACATTGGTTTGTTAATAATAACATGGTCATGTACAGCATTAAACTGGATTTGTTTTCTCCCATTTTTTTGTTTTATCCCTACTGTTAAGAACAAGAAGATTTAAAATTGTGAAGGTTTTTCCTGACTAAAACAGCATTAACTTTCAGACAAGGTGAAAGTGTATTTTTTTGTGTCCCGGCTTGTGACACCTGCTACATCGCAGGTACAGTAAGTTTTGTTGCTCTAACTGATTGTTGCTCTAGGGTAGCAGTGTGGAGTAGTAGTTAGGGCTCTGGACTCTTGACCGGAGGGTTGTGGGTTCAATCCCTGGTAGGGGACACTGCTGCTGTACCCTTGAGCAAGGTACTTTACCTAGATTGCTCCAGTAAAAACCCAACTGTATAAATGGGTAATTGTATGTAAAAATAATGTGAAATAATGTGATATCTTGTAACAATTGTAAATCGCCCTGGATAAGGGCATCTGCTAAGAAATAAATAATAATAATAATAATAACTACAAAATACAGACACCACTAGGCTCTTGGTGGGAAATCGGTAAAATGGCTTTGTGGTGATGGGTTTATTCATGACTGCAGTACAAACTGATTAATATATTGAAAAAAATAATCAGGTTAAGAAATCAGCTACAATCAGGCAATGTTGTAACTGAGTCGAGTCCAGTCAAGTCTTTGCCATGCCAAGCTTGAGTCCAGTCACAGTTTGTTCGAGTCGAGTCCAGTCACAGCACAACTCAGGGCACAACCTCGGTGTAAACACTACGTGAAAAATTATATGTGCCCTGCCCTTAGGTGCGAATGCGCGCGCATACCATCTAAATTACTTACGTGCTCGGTGATGTCATAACGACCACTGAAGGGATGACGAGTTTTCCCTCCCCAAACAACAAAGGCGGAAGAGGTAGAGTGGTATTACAAACAATACAGTGTCGTGTTCATATTGCGGGGACTCATCTTATATACTTAGAATATAACATATAAAACGCAACTGTGTAACAGATCAACTATAATCAAAAAGTGCAGAGGGGGTGTGCACAGATCTCTCTACAGTGAGAGGCAACTTTCAAGTTAAACAGACAATACCAGGTGTGAGGTGAGGCTGGCACTGGGGCAGGTATACGTTCGTTGTTCTGGGTAAATTCCTGCGAGGGGTAGTGGTTGAGGGTGAATGGTCCTGGTTGCTGCCATGATGGGGGTTGCATAGACCTTGGTTCGCGAGACCTGCTGCTATTTCTCGGTATATGTATTTATTTTGTGTTTCCGCTTAGTACACTCTGAATTTTAGTTTCACTATGTCAGCTCTGCTTTCTTGCTCTTCCCAGTTCGCCGCGGTTGTCAGAAACAAACAAAACAAACAAACAAAAAAAACATTTGTAATATATATATATATATATATATATATATATATATATATATATATATATATATATATATATATATATATATAGCTCAAAGAGCCAGCTGCCCAACGTTTCGATATGTTGTACATATCTTTCTCAAGGGAGCCTGTGTTTGAATCAAAACATTGGAGGTATTTATAGGTTTTTGACGGCATGACAACTACTTGTTATTGTTTACATATATATACATATACATATATATTGTAAGGCAGCAGGAATGTGAGACAGCAGGGAGGGGATTAAAGCCTCCCTGAAATGAAAAAAATGCACCTTTTTGTATTGGTCTATTGTTTAATTGTTTAATTTATCTGTTTTATTATTTAATTATCCCCTGCACCTGGGCAGTAATTAAGAATTGGGACCAGGTGCTCAAGGCTGTTGAGGAGGCAGAAGAGGTGCTCTGTCTCCGAGCAGTCAGAGAAAGAGTAAGTGCTGTGTAAACCTGTGAGTTTGTGATTGTGTCGGTGCCAGGTAAACGGCTTAGCCGTCCTGCAAGTTAGTCAGGGAAATTACCTGTTTAGTTAGTACTCCAAAACGGAGTTAGGTGTTTATTTTGTGTTTTTGTTTTGTATCGTGTTTAATTAAAAATAGCGCAACCGCGCTGAAAACTCAATTTCTCTGTCCTGGGTCGTAATTTTAAAGAGGCACGAACCCGTGTGAGGTGCAATCCTTTCACTATATATATATATATATATATATATATATATATATATATATATATATATATTCCGTGTTTTTAAGCTAGTCATGGGTACAATTAAAATATTTTATTTAAATAACAATAAAAAACAAAAAAAAAATGTGTTTTAAACTAAACCAACAACTAAGTAATTTACAATAAAATAACTGGGAAAAACACAATCCAATATAGTTTTTGTATAAAATTATTTTTGAAAGCATTTTTTAAAATAATTCTCACCGATATACTCAAATATTACACTTTTGTTTCTTTGGTGTCTGCACCCCTTTAACAAAGCAAAAAGCAAGTTATAGTCAAAAGATTACATAGCGCAGGGCTCCCGAGTGGCGCATCCAGTGGAGTGCAGGATGAGCCCTATAGTCTGGACGTCGCGAGTTCGAGTCCAGGCTATTCCTTTGCCGAAAGAGGACGGGAGCTTCCAGGGGGTGGCACTCAAATGGCCATTCCAAATTGGGAGAAAATAATTTAAAAAATAATTGGCGACGACTATGGATAATTGACAATGGATAATTATCGACAATGGATAATTGCAAAGCATATGACATGGTTTATTTAGAGTTCCAGAAAGCTTTTGACAAAGTCCTGCATAAAAGATTCATTCTCAAACTGAACGCAGTATGGATTCAAGGAAATGCATGCACATGGATTAGGGAGTAGTTAACATGTAGAAAACAGAAAGTAGGCTACTAATTAGAGGAGAAACCTAAAAATGGAGCGAGGTAACCAGTGGTGTACCACAGGGATCAGTATTAGGTCATTTGCTATTCCTAATCTACATTAATGATTTAGATTCTGGTATAGTAAGCAAACTTGTTAAATTTGCGGACAACACAAAAATAGGAAGAGTGGCAAACACTGTTGCAGCAGCAAAGGTCATTCAAAATGATCTAGACTTCATTCAGAACTGGGCAGACACATGGCAAATTATATTTAATAGAGAAAAGTGTAAGGTACTGCACGCAGGCAATAAAAATGTTCATTTTCAAAAAGGGAGACTGGAAGTTCATCTGAGGTCTGTACTATAAACTATAATGCTGGTTTAGGAGCTGGCTCTGTTGGTTTATATAAACAGTGCATTTTAATTAAACAACAAAATGTGTAAGCGTTATTTAAGTTGTAAAATCCTTTTTTGCTTTATAACCTGTGACAGGTCTCTGTTACCATGCATGGGTTAACAGTGCAGTTGCTTGGTGGAAGTGATGCACGTGATGGACAGAATAAACCAAAACGTGTCTTCCAGTGAAGTCACCAGAATCTTCTTAAGTGTTCAAGGGCAAAACAGGTTTTACTCAATTTTTGGAGTGCATTTTCCATGCCTGTAAACGGACAGCAATTTGCATAATATTTAATAATAATAAAAAAGAGAGCTAATTTTGTATAGTCAACTTAAGGGCTTTCCCTTTACCTGTATAAGTAAGTGCGTATCTCACACTTCCAAGATTGCAACTGCGTCTACATTACTAGCCCCTACTTGTTTTCTCTGCCTCATCGCCATTCTTCTTGGTAGAATCGCCTCAGGGCCACTTTTGGGTTTGAATCTTTTTCTTGTTGTAACACCTTTCATGAGCTGTTTAAAGAAAAAGCCTCTTTTTTTAACCAAAAGCATATCCCCTGCAGGCTTTTTACAACCTAGTCATTCGTAGGTGAGCTGTTTGGTATGTATGGCAGTGATGCAATATGGTAGGGCTGAGAGGAAGTGACACTTTAGTTTTATAGGGCACGGCTGTGAGGTGACTGAAAAGTTTACACGACCGCCTGCCAGCTCATTGAGAGGATGTCTTTTTTTATAGCATTCTAAACTCTGTTTTATAATGCCAGCAGTTTTCTTGTAACCCCTATCACTGCTGTAGCCCGAGATGTGGGAGAGCCTGCTTGTTGTTTTTGTACCATTTAAAATTAAAAACCATTAACAAAACATAGGATTTGTAGAATACCCTTGAACTGACAAATAGATTTCTAGAATCTAATATCTTGCATATGGGTTGCTACTCTTACTCACAAAACTCTTTCATTTATACTCCCAGCCACACTCCTCTCCAGTGGTGTTTTTTTTTTTTTTTTACATTTTTTTAACATGATAGAGAGCATTATAAACAGACCACAGCCAAGCACTTACATATTAAAACCCCACTCAAACAATAAAAGTTGTCAGTGTGCTTGTATACGTATTCAGTGGGACCCGTTTTCTTAAATATACTGTATATGCTCAGCCCCACAAGAGAAAGATGAAGCACTCAGCTTTATAAATATGACCTTCAGAGAACATTTCAATGATGTTTGTTAATAGCGCTAAGCCCTCTAGAGACTTTGTTTTGTCTAAAAAACAATAACCTCAGAAAAATGGTAGCACATGTAGTAATAGTCAACAACAGTGTCAACGCAGTGACACTACAATGAAAAGGCAAGGATTCTGTACCATTCTGTAAGGGGTTCAGTATATGGGTTCCATATAATAGTAACAAAATGATACACAACACCTACACCAACCCCAAAAGAGGCCCTGATGAGCTTGCTAATCTCATCCTCAAACTTCTCTGTACCACTCAGGCTGATTCATAACCAAATCACCATATCAAATAAATGTCCAGTTGAGCTGGCACATAGTAATTCTTTCATTATTGTTAGAAGGCGTGTCAGCTGTGAGGTTTACACATCCTGTCCTAATTTTGTCCTGGCTTGCAGCAAAGTGTCTACATTTTTCCAGTGCTTGTGGTGTATGGTATATGAATCACACTGTATATGCATCACCCTATAGCATTAACTTATGAATAATGTTACGTTAACATATTGAACTACATACCGCTTTGTAGTTTTTCACATATGTAATGCACAAATGACAAAAAAGCGTAAAATGTAACATGAAATACTGTACTACTTTTATGACTTCTGGTAGACTTTTGCAATATCATTTTGTAGTGCTGGGACGAACATGGGATTTTCATGTTCGGATATTCGCTCAATTTAAATATTCTTTCGGATATTCGTTCATTTTTCAAAAAGTAATAAAAGCCATTGTTTTTCTCTGAACGCAGGCAGAGACAGCAGAGCAGCAGGGGCAGGGGGGCGTGGCCCCTGTGTGTGTGTCTTTATTTACAGCAAGACCTTACAATATGTAACACGTTAAAATAGAAAAATATCCCAGGAGTAAAGAATACGTTGTGTAGGATTTACTTTACTCCAGTGAATTAATTACAAAACAAAATGATGCCAAACAGCAGTTCAAGTTAAACATTGTTTTGTTTATTCCCGAAATAAATAGTACATAACTTTCCGCATTTTATTTATTTTTATTTTTTTTCATTCCTTGTCATTGCTGTTTCTTCACAGTAAACAGTGGCCATAGACACGTTTTCATAAAGTAAGAGGTTATTATTGTTAAATGTGCCTCAACTAGCTAATTTCATTTTCCTTGTCAGGGTATGAATACTTTAGAATGAGCATTTTTGGAGTTTTACAAAGACAAATCGCTGAAATAAATAATTGTAGACTATTTCTTGTAACTTTTTTTTCCTGATCCACAAAAGCAAAACTTTTGCTACAAAAGATTTTTCCTATAATTATTTGTTTTCGAAAAATTTCTAGAAATTATAAATTTCCATTGGGGTATGTAAACTTTTGACAACAACTGTACATTCCTCTCGCATATCACACAGCGTTCTTTTTAATTTGCCAGGTATTTTTGTCATTTGTAGCGAATACGAACATCTGATTTTTGTATCTGCATACATGTCAAAAAATATTTGTTTGAATATTCGGATATTTGTCCCAGCACTATCATTTTGTAGTTTCCTTGATTACAGTATGTGATGTCAAATAAAAGATCTACATTTTGTTCAAATAGTTTTTCCACTGATCATGTGGTGGTTAGCACACTGGAAGTTAATGTATACTCTGGGGGACAGCGAGAGTGCCCCACACCACTGCCAGCATTTCCCCTGTCAGTATTGCCGCTGCGAGCGTTGCCACTACCAGCATTTCTGCTGAGGGAGTGCCCCGAGCCGCTGCCAGCAGTGCCATTGTCAGCATTGCCCCTGCCGGAATGCCTCACACCGCTGTCAGTATTGGGGTCCCCCGGCAGAAGGACGAGAGGAGACCACCTCCACCACAACCCCGATCACCAACCCGCCCACAAGAATCCACATGGGGAAAGATGGACAGCAGGGGAGGGGGTTGGTGTTTTAGGGGGGGAGGTGACCAATTGCGGCCAATTGTGCTGTGCACATGGGTGGAGGTGTGTAGCAGGGAGGAAGCCCTCCCTGGGGGATGATATTGGGTGGCAAGGAGGGGGCTGGAGCTGTAAATTGAATAAATGATTCCTAATTAGGCTCCGACCACAGGTGTATAAAACGGGTGATCACAGGTGTTAGGGTTGAATTAATGATGGCGAAGGTACGGTGGTGTTTTGTATTTGTTGTTTTGTGGTGAATAAAATGCTCATAAACTGCAGCTTTCTAGTCTCTGAGTTTCATTGCCAACACTACCCGGTCACAAATGGGTTGGATCTTCTTCATTATACAGTAGATGTTCCTCTTCTCTAATTCTTTGATGATGATTATGCGATAACTACAGGGCAGATCGAGGGAAGGTCGAGGGGATGAGGAGACAGGCTTGGGAATGGATGCAATCCAAAGTCCAGTGTCTTCGGATTTTCATTTTTGAAGGTAGAGGGATCTGATAAGAAAAAGTCACTTCAACTCATTTGCCATTTGAATCCATAACAGGCTTCTGTCAAAGGGACTGTGGCAGGGTACATCTCACCTGTGTGGGTATTTTGTATTTGTTGTTGTGAAAGGGTTCTTTCTAAGGATTGTGAGTATTCACTGGGCAAGGACACTCAGACAGTTATTTGACATTGCCACTTAGTGTTGACACAGTGTAAATGTCCCAAAACACAACACATTAAAACACAACTCATAAATAAAAGATGGCCAAGCTCGGGCCGTGCGCTATCTCCATTATAAGGAGGGTCCTGCTGTTAAAAGGCTGAACTGAACCCTCACTATACTATTGGGAATCGGTAACCAGATCCCATAGACTCGCCCTACTTCCACAAACACACAACGGCTGTGTTCCATTTCAAAACCTCGCCCCTACACCCTACTTCCCTTCAAAGTGATCACTTCCAAGAGTGATCACTTCGAAGGGAAGTAGGGCGTAGGGAGCGCAAAAGTGTTTTAATTGGAACACACTTTAGCGTCATCATTCACGGCCAGGGAAAGGCGTCATTTTTTGTCAGCGCTAGAAATGTGTACAGTCTGCCATAATGATAAGCAGCATTTTATTTTAGGGGAGTTGGGTATAAATGTACATTTTGGTGGTGTTGATACTTTGCTTTATTTCAACAAACATTGAACAGAAGTTTGTGTATATCTTTAATTTCTTAGTAGTTTTTGGAAGATATATTCATAAAATGAAGTTGTCAAATTCTACTCCAAATTGTATTTGATGCATTATAGCAACACCATTAAAACAATTAGAAATAAGAAAACAAGAAAAACGTGTGCTTTTTAAAATTTATTTTGGAAGCAACATTGTAATATTCCTGGCAATGTATAAAGTTTATTTCTCTCTCGTTTTTATTTTATTTTATTTTTATTTATTTATTTATTTTTTATAGGAGTTGATATCCTATTGATGTACAATTTTGTTTCAATAAAAGCATTTTAAAAAGTACAGTCTGCCATAGAAGAAACTCGGGAGGTCGTTGACATTTTTTTTTTTTTTTTGTTATGTGTAAGATATCTTTTAAATATTGCTATGTAAGTAGCTATTCATTATAAAGCACTAATAAAACATTTGCTTTTCGTGTTGTCATTTTACATGGGTGCGTATATAAAATATATAAAATAACGTAATACTAACCAATACAACTGAGATATGTAAATATACATTTAAAAAAAAAGTGAACAGAAATAAAAAAATCTATTTAAAATTAAAACGTCATCAAGCAGAGAATGCAATAAATTCATCTCGAACATTGGTTTATATTTATCTGGGGACACGTACAAGAATCACATGAGTGTTATTTATATGACACACGAAGCATAATGTTGTTTTGTTATATGATTGCTAATTACATTTGTAGACAAACTTCAATTCTCTGGCTCTATTTTTGCGCTGTGTCTTTAAGACGCAATGTTTGATGGGATTAACGCAATGCTTGGTGGGTTATAAAAAGAAAAACTCTTCCGTTCTGAGGATCCCGAGTCACACACACAGTGACTTGTTGCTGTTTTCCAGGGTCTTGTTTTATTTTGCTCTCACATTTCAGGCTAGGTGACGCCGTCACTGATAACTCTCTGGAGCTGAATGCTGATCCTTACCGCCAGACCTGGATGCACGCAGCAGACTTGCTGTAGAGGTGATTAGGAGGACAGCGAGCGTTTGGTGCAACCTCCCCCTTTATGGTCGGGAGTGCCTCAGGATAGCTGTCCTTACAAAGATACCACCAAATGTTCTGTCAGGACACTGCACTCTGACTAGTTATCATATTATTGTTAATAAAACAATTAATAATCCTCTCCCAACACCGAAACCCTAAACCTAAGGTCAGTATCCTATACTGCAGCCATTACACATCTAAAGTAGTTCATGTTTGGCAGTGAATAAGCGTTTTTGTTACTTTAAAAAAAGCGACTTGAGGTACTGACTTCCTCAGTTGTCCTGACAGGAACATTTCATGGTACCTTTGTAAGCACTGCCTGAGGATACGCCCCTCCAGCCAATCAGGGACTCTTGGTCAACCAAACCCTGAGTGAGCCCCGTCAATCAACTGGTTAAGTGCATCCTTGCTGAGCCCCCGACTTGCATGGTAGGAAGTGACAATTATTGATACAAAATATTAACAAAACAAAACTTAAATTCCCTGTGCAGAGCTGCTGCCCTGCCACAGTTCTATTATGATTTAAATGTATTATTTAGTGTTTAAAAACACAATGTTTGTTATTATTGTTTTACTGCATGGATGGGGTTAAAATCCCCCATCCAGCTAAAACTTGTCCCTAATGTGTCCATCTGTCAATTAATCAAATAATTACCAATTGGGAGATGGCCACATATATAAAAGCAAAGCAGGCGCTCCTGTGGGGTTGAATAGAGTTGGAGAGAATTTGGAAAAAGAAGAAAGAGAGAGACAGTAAACTAAAAACAATTGCTACTCGTGCTGGTGTAAAATACTTGTTTTAATTATTGTCTGTTTGTGCTGGCTTTAGTCCTTTACACCAGCACGATACTTGTTTTAATTATTGTCTGTTTTGTTTTGGGCAACATGCCTTTTTGTTTTGTAGCAAAGTGTTTTGTTTCTGTTTTTGTTTAAACCTTTTATTTGTATTTAATAAATAAATACGAGGGCATTAGCGACTCACCCCCGCAGTCTTTGTGTGTGCCTGTATTTCCAGGTCTATGACGTCACCACCAAGCCACCCCCTTCACAGGGACTTTTTGTGATGTTCATCTAACCAAACTGTGCTGCTGTGTTATCACAGGAATAGCAGGGTCTGCAATCCCAATGAAATTGAATGGCACATAATATCGTTTAGAACACAATCTTTCAAGACAAAATACAGCAGTATTGTGATCTTTTGTGTACTCTGTATATTACTATAGAAGCCTGTAAATGTAGATATACTGTAGACTGGTAGTTAGATTGTATGTATAGAATGTAGTTAATCTTTTTCTAATAGTGCAGAAACAAAAACATATGCTAACTTAAAAATGGCACAGCTTTCTTCTAAACCCTATGGTTCCATGGCTATTTTTGCCTCTTCATTAGGAATTCCCTTATTAATAAAGTGGTCCCACCTTGTTTTTGTGAATGCATTGGTGTAGACAGACAGACAAAGAAAAAAGCATATTCACACAGACTATGAGTCCCAGATTTTGTGAAAAGTGTAAAACAATATATTCATTTTGTTGATCTATTTTTGATTCATACTGCCATCTGTTGGAGACAGTGAGCAAAGACCAGAATGTGAGATTTCTATGACAGTACGTCAGATGAGATGTCAATAATTTAATAAGCAAAAGTGAGGTAAAACGGGCAGCAAGTGTCCTAACCACCAACGTTCTATACACCTATTTGCCCCTTCTCAATTTTCCTTAAATTAAGGAGATACATTTACACCTTTTGAGATGTACAGTATGTCATCTTCAAGATGATGACTATATATTTATAACCTCAGACTGCTGCAAGTAGGAAGTGTTGCTCCTGACGTCGCACGCCCGTTTCTGCCGCATGCCAGTCCCATCTAGGTGGTCTCTCACGAGCCAGTGAACCCCATCCAGCCGGTTCTGAAGCTGTTGGAGGTACTCTGGTCCTGCTGCTGGAAACGGCTCCTCCCCTGGGGCTCGCCCGAAGACAATGTCCACCGGGGTCTGCAGTTCCCTCCCGAACATGATCAAGACTGAGGTGCACCCAGTGGACTCTTAGTAGTCCACGCAGAGATGTAAGCTGTCATCCTTCTTCTCATGATTAGCCCGTTGGCGGCCATCTCCCAGTTTCCTCTCGCTTGTCCAGAGGCAGACGGCAGACTCTTTCCCGGCTGGGCCTGGCGTCCCCTGTCCCCAGGTAGGTGGTTGGCCTAAGGCCCGACATGGTAGCTGGCAGTCTGGTCTGCGGGCAGACAAGCAGCGAGGCTGCGCAGGGGAAGGGGGATGTTCCCATCTCTACACCTGCCCGGACTCGGACCCTTCGGCGGGGCTTGCTAATTGTGGGCACCGTGCTTGCAGGTGCCCTGGTCGGTTGCAATGCCAGTACAGCCGGCAGTCATGGTAGGTGGCGGCCATGCCTCGTATCGCCGGACAGGGCTGGGGGCCGCTCCCAGGTCAGTGTCTGCTGATTCGAGTCGGTCTCGGGGGGCAGAATGAGTGATCTCCAGGATCTGCTCCAGCCAGCGGCCCTCGCCTATGGCCTCTTCAAGTGATCTAGTCCCGCCCCCTCTCCCTTCTGAGAATCTGGTTGGTGGAAGCCTCCCAACAGCCCTCGCCTCTCATCCAATCGCTGCTTCCACCATCTGTCCATCACACCTGAAGGCTGCTTTGAAAAGTAATTTCATTGCTGGGATTGAACCCATGACCCTCAGGTCAAGAGTCCAGAGCCCTAACCACTACTCCACACTGCTGCCCCTTTAACAAAAACTTGAAATGATAGAAATGCTGGGCATGGAAAGTGACCTCTTCTTTACCTGCTTGTAGCAGAGCGGTGCTGGGCATGGAAAGTGACCTCTTCTTTACCTGCTTGTAGCAGAGCGGTGCTGGGCATGGAAAGTGACCTCTTCTTTACCTGCTTGTAGCAGAGCGGCGATGGGCATGGAAAGTGACCTCTTCTTTACCTGCTTGTAACAGAGCGGTGCTGGGAATGGAAAAGTTCTTTTGGCAGTCAAAGCGAGACTCGCTGGTCATTAGCCATTTTGAATCCAAGGCCTTTAAAACTTGGCAGCCGAAGCAAGCATTTAATTTAAATTAGAAAAGTTGTCAAAAGTATCAGTTATTATTATGATGTATTTCTTAGCAGACACCCTTATCCAGGGCAACTTACAATTGTTACAAGATATCACATTATACATTATTTCACATTATACAGATATCACATTATTTTTACATACAATTACCCATTTATACAATTGGGTTTTTACTGGAGCAATCTAGGTAAAGTACCTTGCTCAAGAGTACAGCAGCAGTGTCCCCCCACCTGGGATTGAACCCATGACCCTCTGGTCAAGAGTACAGAGCCCTAACCACTACTCAACAATGCTGCCTCTGTAACAAAAACTTGAAATGATAGAAATTCTCCTCTGCTTCCCCTTCTCCAATATTAACATTGGAACATGATTTGTTCTGTTTAATGTTGTTACCTTGAATAGTGAGTTATGAATGACAGATCTGAAACATACTGTATAACAAACAAGTGAACAGTATGTTATTTTCAGGAGATGATAAGAAAATGGTTGGGGGGGGGGGGGGGGTAATCACTGTGTGTTCAAATTTTACTACAATGCTGAAACAGGATTGTTTAAAACCCTGTATTGCTTTTATATCAAAAGTGTGAATTGGGTACTATGGTAGTATAATGTATTCAATGCATGTGCCTGTAAGATATTTCTTACACAACATAAAGTGGACTGCTTTCATGTCAATATGAGCAACAG
Organism: Acipenser ruthenus; assembly: GCF_902713425.1. NCBI lineage: Eukaryota > Metazoa > Chordata > Actinopteri > Acipenseriformes > Acipenseridae > Acipenser > Acipenser ruthenus. The sequence continues at coordinate 80,012,250 of NC_081192.1, forward strand.
TGTCTGTAACTTGGTATTCATAACAGCTGAGTGTACAACTAAAGTTTAGCACTATTACTGGCCCCTGCTGGTGTAAACATGTACAACACTTTCCTGTGCTTCATATATTTCAGATTTTTTCAATTAAAGCCATAGGTAGGATTATTTAAAATATGGGCAGACAAGTAGAATTAACTGACTAGGTATATGATACAATTTGCTCATGAAATGTTGGTGTACTAAGCTTTTCATACAATATCTTGATTAGAAATAAGTGATTTCCTCAAATATATTAATTAACCCTATACGTTACATAGCTGAATAAAGTGTTAATGAATGACAGGGCTGATTTCATCAACCTGTACTTGATTTTTGAGCTTGATTTTTTAACCTGATTTTTTTTTCAGATAATTTTACAGCACTGAGAATTGCCCTGTATCACATCAATCACCTATCCATAGCACTCCCGGGATCACCCCCTAAAATCTGTGGCTGGGGTAACAGAGATGATGCACCCTGCTGTAAAATGCTCTAAGAAATCCAGCTGAGGCGCATCCTGCCGGGATATAGGTTGATCAGATCAACCCCGAAGTCACTGAATAGACGTGAGCTGAATTAAATCTGTGTTTGTTCAATTTCAATACCAAAGTTAGGTGTTTGTGTTTGATTGCATACTAGTGCCAGGCCTGTCACTGACTGTGAATTGAGATGCTGAAGTCATGAATGGATGGACATTATTTTCAAAATCCTTTTCTGTTGTAAATTTGGAAGACACAGTTGAGTAGACACTCAGATATCCAAACTTAATGTATTCTGATCATTGCAGTTGCGTCCAATACACTGTAGAGGGAGATTATAAAGCAAGCAGATCACTTTATCAATGCAGCAGATCTACTGACTCTATGACTGTATAACTTTAAAGATATAATTTAGTGTTAATTAATCAACAGTTAAGCAGTGTTTAACAGTACATTAATTGGTATAAAACGGTTAATCTGTAACCCTTTTAATAACTAATGAATTCATTAAGATTCATCAGTCATTGGGTATATACATTTTGTTAATGCAACCAATTTGTAAACAGATGCTGACTCGGTTCAGTGTATCCTCTAATCATCTTTTGTACAGAGAAAGAGAGAGCAACAAAACAGCAGAGATGCTGATCCGTTTTACCTCCTAGATGACTGTCAGAAACGCGATTATTGCAGATAATTCACTTATCAATAATAATCTTTCAGTCAAATCAAAGATCCAGACTAAACAAATGATTAATAATATTATTATTACAACCCTAGAGGCAGCTGCACTAGTGTGAACCTCTTCACTGCTGCTGTGCTGTCTATTTACTGTGAGGTTGTGTGTGTGTGCTTGTGTGTGTGTGCGTGCGTGCGTGCGTGCGAGCGTGTGTGTGCGAGTCCAAAGAAAACACATAGCATAATGTGCATGGTTTGGGGGTTTACATTACTGCTTTGCTCCACGGGCCATACACTGCACTATAGATTTTCTTACATTAACAACACAGTATTGTACCATGCCCATTGAGGACAACATTTAAAAAAAAAAAAAAGTAAAAGATTTATGTCGATATAACAAGATACATTCTCTGGTGATCTTGACATAAAGTTTTGAAATGTCAAGATCCTGAAGTAATTATTTTTTTTCCCCCGTCCTTAATGAGCCACCATACTACAATACACATTTAACTTAAACACCACTCGCACACATTGGAAAAGCGGTACACACTTTAAGGATGTTTCATTGGACCCAGATACGATTTGAAACCTGCAAGGTATTCTTGCGTGGGTACATTTTGAAATTCCCCAAAGTGCAGTATTATCCAGAGCTTAAAGGATTTAGCATTGCTGGTGCTCAGTCATAATACCTTAATTCTTTAGATGAACTGCTATAGAAACTGGTGCGCACATAAAATAACATTTTACAAATCAATCGGTTAAAGTAACTAAGCTGCAATCTTTTAAAGCATTTGTGTTTTTATGATCAATTGCAAAATTAATTAATACTAACACACTTATGTCTGTCAATGTCACTTACTGATTTATGTTCAGATACCAGAAACAAGATCAGGATTAAGATGGATTATAACCCAAACAATCCTCTTTAGAGGTACTAATCCTCAGGAAATAATGAATCCAAAAGAGACAAGAGACTAGTGTTCTGCAAGGACATGCATTTGAGATTACTGGGTGATTTGCTAATAAATATAGACCAAAAATAACAACACATCTCTCATTGTTGTTGTTATTATTAATAAAATCACTCAGCATTATTCAGATCCAAATTAAATGTTTAATTTATTAGGAGGGCAACAAGGAGATCAATTTGTGATAACGAGTAATGTTTTAAAACCTTGATTTATATCCAAGAAGTAGCACCTGCAAATGCATTGGTATTATTATCCTTGCTATTGCCTGCCTTTATATGGTTGTCTCCATCTGTTCTTCTGTCTACTTCTGATGCCTAAGGAGTACAGCCTGGTTGCAAACTGAGCAAACCCTTGGATGGAGTTAATGCAACGTCACTTGTAGCTAAGGAGCTCTATCTACAGTAGGCTAAATGGACCAGGATCACAAGATGTATAGCCATATGGACTCAAAAAGTACAGCACTTTCTTTGACCTAAGGGTTTTCTCTGTCCATGGAGGGGCGGGACAAGAACAGCCTGTAATAACACTAAAGAGTGCTGTTCCAGTGTGGGGCCACCACGGACATCCAGAACACAACTCGATCAACGTGACTACAATTCTACCGTGTTTCAATTGTGCCTTGTGATACATCAATCAATCAATCAATCAGTTTTATTTATATATTGCGCCTTTCCTGTAGAACATATCAAAGCGCTGTACATAACTTTACATTAAAATTACATTTAAAAAAACAAAACAAACAAACAAACAAACAAAAAACATCAGTCAGTTTACTAAAACAAACTCGCCACCGGGAGATGTAGCTTTTACACAGTATATTACAAAATATATGTCGGAGATGGCATGTGCAGAACAAAGGAATCAGTCGTGTGAGAGGCAGCCTATTTGAGCAGTGTGTGTTTCATTTTTTTCAGAATTCTGATTCTGTCCATTTAGACATTTTTTGATTGAATAGCTCTGCATACATAACACAGTTTTGCGAAACCTGCTTCATGCCTGATTTATCAAACATTTTCATAAAAATGTTAGAGTTCTATTTCTGCAAAAAGCACAGTTGCCTTCAGGTTATAAGGACTACAGAATGTTAACAAAACTGTTGTCAAATTTCTTCAAGGTGTACATTTTTCACCAGAACTTCTAAATAGCTTTACGAATTTATATATGATTTTAATAATGCGGCGAACATCTCTTCCTATGTACAGTGTAGGCGACAATTCACAGGTTGACTGCCTTGAGGGCTGTAACATCATTATTCTCCAGAAAATCACATATTTGGTCACAAATATACAACAAAAACACAATCCAAAAAATTTAAAAAGCATTAAAATAAATAGTTTCATATGTATTTTCAACCATACAGTTTACGCTCCTAGTAATAAGCTATAACAACACATTGATAGTTTAAATATTTGCAGCAAATAATAAACAAAATAAAACTTGGAGCAAGACCCTGTACATAAAGCAGAGTATCAGAAGCGACTGGAATGCAATACAATATGCTGTATTGCTAATACTATTCATAAAAGCGGTGGGAAAAAAATATTTAAAAATTAACGCTTTAATTAAACACCATGACCCAAACTTTTTTTTTTTTTTTTTTTTTATAAAATAATAAAACTGCGCCTTAAATAATATTGTTACCTGCGTGTAGACTGTCCCATCAAAAACAACTAACCAAACGTTATCAAATTGTTTTTCATACTATCGCTTGTGTCCACAAAAGAAATCAACTAATACTATCCCTTAAAAATGAATCTAAAATATGCACTTTTAAAAATCCAAATACACCGTTTTTGTTTTATCTTGGTCTCCTTTGCTCCATGCCATTCGGGAGAAAGCCTGCGATGATAGGCACTGGCCAGATGAGGGCAGCAACGCTCCACACAATGATCACCAAAGTCATGAAACATGCCACTAAAGTGGACTCGATTGGCTTGCGGTTAAGTCTCCAGCTGTTATCCCCTTTCAGCTCGTCCAAGCTAAAATCTAGACAGCAGAAACCCAGGGGCTCCCCTGCTTGAGTTGGGTGTGACCTGGCCTGGCCGAACCTCCTGTTTCGCGAGACACCGCACCCGACGCACAACCTGAACTCCTGCTGCCCCCCCGAAACACCCAGGTGTTCGATGACAACAGGTGAGACAACCCGATTGAAAGCGGCCGAGAAAAAGGCTCGCCCGTGGTTGTTGGTGGTGTAGATGAGGACATCGCACTGGAAACCGAAGTGTCTGTCCCAGCGCGCCACCAGCGAGGTCGAAATCAGTCTTTGCACGCTGATGTTGCACAAGGGCTGCAGCGCGGATTCTGCGGATCTCTTGGAGTACCGTACGTCCACGTCTAAGTTTGCAAGGAATCTATTGGAGGAGTTGATGGGGGGAAGCAGTAGGTCCTCGTCGTTCCAGCAGTGGGACCACCTAAAAACGCTGGCGGTGGCGAGCAGAGCCAGTAAAAGACACGAGAGGTTGTTCAGCATGGCACTAGGGGGTCGCCTCTTCCTCGCATGGTGTGTTATTCATGTATTTGTAGAGGAACATAATAAACTGCTCGCAGTAGATAGAGCCTGGTGGAGGTCTGTGTTATGCCCATAGTGTCTGTCAGTTTAGTACCACTCCAAATAACGCCACTCCTAGATTACCTAATGCAATCCTCTTAAAATGGAAACGTCACTCGTTTAGTTGTGTTACTCCTACTTGAACCGCATTTTCTTTTTCTTCTGTTAACTGCTAGGTTATGTGCGGGTAGCGTTTGTGTAGTTTTGCGTTACATCAGCTAGCAGAACAGAAGTAATGTGATGTCATGATGTTTGTTAATATCCTGTTGCACTATAGTGAACAGCTTTATGATTCCGTGGAGTGTGAAACGGCTGCTGTTTGCCTGTTCTGTTGCATTGGGAAGATCGGCTTTTGTAACCTGTGTAGAATTGTGGTGCGCTTTATTGGCATCGTAAGATTTTTTAAAAATACAGTTTTACCTGAAATGCCTATATATTTCTACTGATTTTATAGACACTGCTTAATATTTTCAGAGAATAAAGCATGCGTTCTCCAGAATAACATACACAGTGGTATCAGATTTCACTTTATTTTTTAGTCATTGATTTATTTGTTTAATTGCAGATGTTTTTGTAGATTTCTAGATTAAAAAAATATATAAACATTGTATTCACTTACATAATATATAAACACTATAAAAATGTGTTCATGTATGTTTTCTGATTTGTTTTGTCCAACCCCCTATGCATTTTATCCTATCTGCTGCTGTAGCCAGTTCAAGACTGTACTTAGCAGTAGTTTTCTACCCCCTACCAGCTACAGTACCTGAGGAGTTGAGATTCTGGGAAAACTGAAATGTAATTGCTACAATTAGTTTAATAGCTCGTCCTTAGACATACATTTATGTGTCTAGCACTCTTCTCCTCCCGCACATCATATTAAATTATATTACACAGAGAAACATAATCATTTATACATATTATGCTGTCATGTATGCAGGAGTGTAGTTCTGGGGGGTTGGGGGGGTCGCCGCCCCCCCACTTCTCTTGGGCAGGGAGAGCACCGCTTCTGTACTTCACATGTAGAATATTAAAGTGTTTTGCTCCTATTGGTATATGGAGATAGCCATGTGTGTAAGCCATACAAATAAGTAAAGAATACAATAGCCATTAGAAACCCTTGAGAGATAAATAATGAAAAAAAGTTGGAATATGGGGGGGGGGGGGGGGGTAGATAATAGCGACTCCTCACTTGCAGTGCTTAATTTGTAAATCGGGAGGTCCCGGAACACATAGTGAGCGTGAGAGGTGGGGTGTTCTGGGGGGCTCTGAGGTACCGGAACGTATGAGAAAAAAAGTGACAAACACAATGTAGCCAGACAGTGTAACTATAACCTGTGTTAAGGTGTCATATTTAGCCTTGGCTACAATGCTTGCTGCCGCTAAATGGGCCTTGGTTCGGGTTCAAAAACCTTTTTTCTGAGGGCTCTTTGTTGTTTTTTTTTACGTCGGAGGCAGAGGACGTTACTGTATATTCCACCCACTCTTTTGCTAGTTTCATCCCTCCAGTCTTTTCCAGACCAAAGCTCTCTACCTTTTTGCATGTTGTACAGCCCAGCTTTGAATTTTGCATGACAAGCCAGGGGTTATACGTTTGCTTTTTCTTGAACTGAGCCTCCGTCCAAACTGCACCTGCTCCGGGCACTTCGTCAGTGGATGCACTGTCCTCCCTAGTGATGTGTAGTTCGCGAACAAATCGTTCTTTTTGAATGACTCACTAAGGTGAACGATGGGAATCGGATCAGAGTCCCCATTGAATCGGTTCTTTTGATTCAGCCTATGAACAAGTTGCATGGCGCACAGGAGTTACCAGTCTATCAAAAGTCATGAAATGATTCCTTACCTCTCGAGTCTGGCTGATTTGTTCGTTGTAACAAGGAAACCGGGTTGTCTCTCAACTCATTGAGTGTTATGAAACTGAAGACCGTATGTGCCATGTTGGATCCAAATTCCCGCTTACTTAGTGCATGATAAGAACTCTGTGTGAGCCAAAATGTCGTCAGTTACATCCTCCAGACCATAGCTATATATCTATGATCCAGACGGTGTGTGCTTTCTAGAGTGCTGCTTCACGCTGTCACAAACTCGGATTACAAGTTTGTGCACCGTAATTTTATTTTTTATTTTTCCTACAGTTCTTCTTAGTTTACTATGTACGTAACCTTGTGTAAGTCTGCCAAACAAATAAATAATAAAATGAATCACTACTAGTTGTAGCCTATGTGTGTTTGTTATTGTTTATACACATACAAAATTAATCATATCTATAGTTAACTATTTTGCACAAATTAATAATAATAATAATAATAATAATAATAATAATAATTGAGATATACACCTCATTTCCAAAATAAATAAATACAAACATCTACTGGTATTGTAACGTTATTGTACCCAAGGCTTAATTATATAACTTGTGATAAAATATTTCACCTTGAGGAATGAATGTATTTTATACATGACAATTTACAACTACGGTTAAATATTTTATAATTTAATAATGACGGCGATTCACCTTAGTCAACAAGGTGAAACGTAGGCCCTGTCCACACTATGCCTTTAAACCGTATTAGTTGCATTTAAGCCAGCTTAAAAGTGCTAAATACGGTTTGCGTCCACCTCAGGAGGCAGTCTCAAGTCCGGTTCTAATTAGATCGCATCAGGTAGTGTGGTTTATCAGAAGTGTGGACGCTGTAATACCAAACTACATCTTTTTGTGTATCCTCCAATATCCCCAAATGCTTTGTGGTATGTTTGGCGAAATACTCAGAGCAGGCGCCTGAAGGACTTGCTATCAATGTACACTCCGTACTAGGTATTCATTTTTATGCTTCAAAAAATCTGTCAGGACATCTCTGTTAAACTAGTAAGGAAAATAACAAAAACACAACGTTAAATTAGGCGACTGCAAAAATGAAATGCGAGTTAAAAGTAGGATCGGGGATGAACAAATTACGTAATGTGTCAGCTCTGTTTGAAATAAAATGAAGAGGACCAGAATTAAGCTCAGGCAAGATATGAAGGTAAAAACAAAGATTGTTTTGTAATTAACAGCTTTTTCTGAGTTTAATTATAAAACAGAATCAGCTCAATTTGTTTAAAGGGACTTCACCTGATTAAAAGTAAAACCTGAAAACTTTAAGCCCTACTTGTGTGTGTGTGTGTGTGTGTGTTCAGATTTACTTTTTCCACAATACTTGTTATATTTCTTTTTAGCAATATGCACCTCTGTTAATATGGGGCATAACACATTATTTTAAAAAAATACAGTGCATGGTGGGATACTATCATATTAATTTCCACGGTTCGTTGCGCTGCTGGGAATTGTAACTGAACTATTCTAATGGTGTGTGAACGCAATAAGCCTGACTAAACATGAAACGGTACTTCAGTGTGGACGCTTTGAGCTGTATTAGCGGTTTCGAGTACGGTTCTCGAGATCGGTTATGTAGTGTGGACAGGGCCGTAGTATCAGCTACGATACAACAACCTTTTAGGAGGATATTGCATATTCTAATGGATGACGTTCTTAAATGTCTATTATATTTTACACGCACATTAAATATACATTTTCTAATTGTTATTTTACTGTGTTAAACACTAAAAAATACTAAATATAGACACGTTTAAACTTTGTTTATATAAAATGTACATGTTGCGGTTATGGGTGTGCTTCAGCGTGTGATTGATCACATGACTAATCCCAAAGGTTTACTGGATAGAGGAGGAATTGGGCAAACAGCGTTTTGCTATGTGCTGAATAAATACCACGGATTAGTTCCACAAATACCACTTGGTCGAGCCTCTCTTTTTTGTTGTTGTAAAAAACAACGGGTGACTCCAAATGTATAGAAAAAAAACACGTAAGAAATGCAATTGACTATTTTTATTTTTTTAAAGATTAAATTAAATTAAATTAAATTAAATTAGATTGATACTGATGGCTAAACAATGCTAATGGTTCAAACTGTTATGTTATCTCCAGTATTCTAAATATATATTATTATTTTTTGTCAAACTATATTTAATTTAATGTTTATGAACCCAGTCAACCAAATATAGATTCTCCCTAGCTTTTGTGATGTGCAGTTCGTGAACGACTCGTTCTTTCCGGTTCAAATAAACCTACGTAAACAATCTTAATGCGGTCTACATTGATTGGTTTTGTGTCACTGAATCAGTGAATCAAATGAACGAAATGAATCGATTCACAAAACTGAACTGAATCAAATGAATCAAGTCACTAAAATAAGCGAACTGCCCATCACTAGTGCTCCCCGACCCCGTCCCCCTCTCCCGCCGAGTCTAACTCACTAGTAGAGCTACTAGCTACAGACGTGCTCAAATTTGTTGGTACCCCTCCACAAAAAACAAAGAATGCACAATTTTCTCTGAAATAACTTGAAACTGACAAAAGTAATTGGCATCCACCATTGTTTATTCCATATTTAATAGAAATCAGACTTTGCTTTTGATTTTTTATTCAACATAATATTGTAAATAATAAAACAAATGAAAATGGCTTGGACAAAAATGATGGGACCGCTAACCTAATATTTTGTTGCACAACCTTTAGAGGCAATCACTGCAATCAAACGTTTTCTGTAGCTCTCAATGAGACTTCTGCACCTGTTAACGGGTAGTTTGGCCCACTCTTCCTGAGCAAACTGCTCCAGCTGTCTCAGGTTTGATGGGTACCTTCTCCAGACTGCAAGTTTCAGCTCTTTCCATAGATGTTCGATAGGATTCAGATCAGGACTCATAGAAGACCACTTCAGAATAGTCCAATGTTTTGTTCTTATCCATTCTTGGGTGCTTTTAGCTGTGTGTTTTGGGTCATTATCCTGTTGGAGGACCCATGACCTGCGACTGAGACAGAGCTTTCTGACACTGGGCAGTACGTTTCGCTCCAGAATGCCTTGATAGTCTTGAGATTTCATTGTGCCCTGCACAGATTCAAGGCACCCTGTGCCAGGCGCAGCAAAGCAGCCCCAAAACATAACCGAGCCTCATCCATGTTTCACTGTAGGTATTGTGTTCTTTTCTTTGAAAGCTTCATTTTTTCGTCTGTGAACATAGAGCTGATGTGACTTGCCAAAAAGCTCCAGTTTTGACTCATCTGTCCAAAGGACATTCTCCCAAAAGGATTGTGGCTTGTCAATATGCATTTTAGCAAATTCCACTCTGGCTTTTTTATGTTTTTCTGTCAAAAGTGGAGTCCTCCTGGGTCTTCTTCCATGGAGCCCACTTTCGCTCAAATAGCGACGGATGGTGCGATCAGAAACTGACGTACCTTCACCTTGGAGTTCAGCTTGTATCTCTTTGGCAGTTATCATTGGTTCTTTTTCTACCATTCGCATTATCCTTCTGTTCAATCTGGGGTCGATTTTCCTCTTGCGGCCGCGCCCAGGGAGGTTGGCTACAGTTCCATGGACCTTAAACTTCTTAATAATATTTGCAACTGTTGTCACAGGAACATCAAGCTGCTTGGAGATGGTCTTGTAGCCTTTACCTTTACCATGCTTGTCTATTATTTTCTTTCTGCTCTCCTCAGACAACTCTCTCCTTTGCTTTCTCTGGTCCATGTTCAGTGTGGTGCACACAATGATACCAAACAGCACAGCGACTACTTTTCTCCATTTAAATAGGCTGAATGACTGATTACAAGATTGGAGACGTGTGATACTAATTAAATAAACTAATTAGTTTGAAATATCACTATAATCCAATTATTTATTATCTTTTCTAAGGGGTACCAACAAATGTGTCCAGGCCATTTTAGAATATCTTTGTAGAATAAGCAATAATTCAATTCTTTTCACAGCTTCTTTGCTTTATTCTATGACATACCAAAGGCATGCAAGTATACATGATAAAATAGCTTTTAATTTCATCACTTTTCAGGAGGAATGAAGCATTATTTCAATGAGTTGTAAGGGTACCAACAAATTTGAGCACATCTGTAGTGGACGTGTCGGTGGTGGTGCTGAACTGGCGGGATTAGCAGCACAGACAGCACTGCTAGTTAAGGCATCGCAATCAGGAGCAGTTTCCCCCTCATTTTTGATTTGTAGTTCCTTTCCCACGACACGTTTCAAATTCAGTAGCGACGACGAGAGGTACCGGATCCGAGCAAATTAGGTGTCGGAATGAAAAAAGTCAAATCTGAGAGGTGCCGGATCCTGTTCCGGCAGGATCCGGCTCAAATTAAGCACTGCTGACTTCTAAATATAGCACTACACCACTGCTTGTATGTAATTTGCATTGAGGAACTAAGATTCTTCTCTCTGCTGTGTCACAAAAGTGGGTCGATCTGCCTGATAGCTACCAGATAATAACAGAAAGCAATCTCTAATGGCAATTCTTCCTCACTGAATCAATAAAAAAAATACAAGAACCCTTACATGAACTGTGCCATTGCCGTTTTTTATTGTGCTATTCAATCAAGCTTCCAGACACACCTCCCAAACACACCAGTGCTGAAGAAAACATGACACACATTTGTTAGCATGTTAGCATGGTAAAATCCTTAAAGGGGTTATATACAGTAGCACACATCTTAGGTTATATACAGTAGCACACATCTTAGGTTATATACAGTAGCACACATCTTAGCTGCTGTGGACTTTCTTTACTGTATGTAGGTCTCACGTGTCATTTTTTAAAATCCTCTGCTACCATACTACTACCTTATACTTCCTAGGTCAGCTTTTTACCTGAACAGTGGAATTCTATCCACCCCTTCAACATCTCCTTTGCTGTTCTTACCCAAGCAGCACTTTCCCTAAAGACTGCCTTTCTTTGTTGCCATTGACACGTTTTGACCTAAAAGATGCAGCAGTCACTGACCTGGTAAAAGTGTAACAGACTACCTGAAAGCAAGACATGCAAACTGAGAGCTTTCTATGAAGACACATGTTTTCTATGACATGTGTTTCTTCCTGAACTGCACATGTGAGAGAGACCTGCAAAACTAATGGCAGTGCACGACAGGTAAGATTTAAGGAATTATTTCATTTGCTAAAACACCTATAATTGAAAAATAATACAGACCCTACATCAACATACACAAGAGCTTTGAAATAGTACACCAAAACCAGTAATATAAAGACTATTGCTTTTGACTTTACTTTAGAGTACGAAACTTAAATGAAGGTCCTTTCACACCAACCTAACATTATTTCTTTTTTTTTTTTAATACTGTATGATGCAGGCTTTCACACTGCCACCTAGCGAAACAGACGCTGTTCCTATTTCTCTGAGTTTCAGGAAATAAAAAAAGATGTTCAACGGCAGTTTGAAGTATTTTGTTTAGCAACGTTAGTTTTAGAGAAAGAGTATTTATTTTCAACAGACTACTTGGGTAAACTACATTGCAGGGATCAGTGGTGACGGACATAAAAAAAAAAAAAAAAAAAACATCGTCCACGGACAAACAAAACGGAAGTTATATACAATTACATGCGTGTGTATGTTAGATGTAGCCTACTGTATCCACTGCCACGGACAATAAATAAAATGTATTCATTAATATTTTAAAGATGCAAATCCATTTTTGTTGTTAAAAAAAAAATAACAAGCGCTGTATGTATGTGAAGACCACAACCGAGAGTTTACAGTACCATCTGATCTGCGTTCATGTACATGCTCGCTCAGGTACAAAATACAAATCTCATTCACTGATCTACATAGCTACACATAAATGCTGTGTGCATACACAACCAAACAATTTACAGATACTCGCATGATTGTTGGTGTGTTTAAAAGTAGCTGTTTTTAATGTGTGCTTAGACTGAAGCACTTCAATAAAATCATCGCCATGTCTTGAATTATACTAATGAAGCTTCCGCAAGCTCTAAAGTATGGCACCATATTGAGAATTTAATTAACTTGAAAGTCTAGACCTGCACATTACACATGCTCATTAATGTGATGGAGAAAGCAACACTCACCAGATTTGAAGTGCCTTTCCACACATTATCAAAATCTAATGGGATAAATGGTACCCTTCCCTTCTCAAATCTGGGCTGTTATCCTTGAATGAGGATATTTTTAAACTTTGCCTTTCTAAACCTTCATGTTGAGGCAGTGTGGTCCAGTGGTTAAAGAAAAGAGCTTGTAACCAGGAGGTCCCCGGTTCAAATCCCACCTCAGCCAATGACTCATTGTGTGACTCTGAGCAAGTCATTTAACCTCCTTGTGCTCCGTTTTTCAGGTGAGACGTAATTGGAAGTGACTCTGCAGCTGATGCATAGTTCACATACCCTAGTCTCTGTAAGTCGCCTTGGATAAAGGCATCTGCTAAATAAACAAATAAAAATAATGTTTGGATGTTTTTAATGAGAAAGAAAATCTACAGTTGTATTCAATATTACACTCGGAATATCACATTCTGCACATAATTGAATACAATCGATGCAGTGAGAATACTTTATTATTCAAAAATCATGAAGCAAAAAAAAAATGCGTAGACTCTTCACAAAAAGCCTTCGATACAACTGAAAACATGCATGCGCATGTCATTATACTGCAATTGAGCCAAATTCAAAGCTGTAAGACAGTTGTTGACAGTCCAGTTGGTTTACATTCCCCAAAGGTAGTTGTAAGTGTCTGCCCCCTTCCCGACTAAACCTTTCTAATTACCACCTGTGAATACCTATTTTATAAATTTTTGTAACCCTCTCCCTGCCAACCCAATATTCCCCACACCAACACACACAGACGTGCACCCTGCCACTCTGCCACAGAACCCATTATTATTATTATTATTTATTTCTTAGCAGACGCCCTTATCCAGGGCGACTTACAACCCATGTAGCACTTTTGTTTCTGTGCATGGTAGGGTTAATTCATTAGGCAATATACTGTAGCCGTCTGGTAGGTTCACAGCAGCAAACACCTTAGTTCTTGTAAAATGATAATTCCACTAAAAACAAATTGTGTGAGAAAACAAAGGCTTAACTGTGCTTGAAGAGAGCTGGAATAAACAAAGCTGATTTTGAAAAAGAGTCCCATGTTATTTTTTTAGGTGAGGCAAGTGTAATACACAAGTGGGCGAGGGATGGGAGCTCACAATAGTTCATGTTGTTAGTGTACCCTGTAGAAAAGAGGATAAATATAGGCCTGCGGTGGTTAGCTGTAGCTAGAGAGATACTAACCTCATACTCTACAAACGACTCAGCTTCAAATAGGCGACTGTCTTTATTTGCTTGTCTTTTTTTTAATTGTGAATTCAGTAGAAAAGTGAGGGATAATGTCACAGGCCGCAGTCGGGAACGGTGCTAGCAGGTGTTACAGAATAAGAGCTCTGCAAACGACCTGAACACCCCCTTGTCATTCAGTCCTGCAGAGTGTGATGTGGACTAATGAATACCAGACTCATTTCACTTCAGGTGATAGGCAAGGGAGGTTAGAAAATTATCCTGACGTGCCATGTAGCTCTTATCCAACATATATTACAGCAGCATTGCTCCTTGACCCTGTTCCTTCATGTACAGCTTGCTGGTTATTGGCAGTGGAACTATTTGGTCTGTGTTATGACTGACTTGATATCTTAAAATTGAATAAAGTGTATTTAAAGACCACATGTTAAGTACTTGCCATTTGGCCCTTGCATGGCCATGTGGTTCCTGCAAAATTCACAAATTTGATATAACACTGCCAATATACACTTTATTCATTTTGTGACTTACAGAGGACATTAACAGGACATTGACGTTAAGTGGTAAGAGATGAGAGCAATCTGCTTGTGTAAGGTTTGGATCTTGACACCAGTGATATATTGACTATTAGTTTTGTTAAGTTTCTTCAACAGTTTGCTCCCTTTGTGGACTTGTCTACAGGTTTCACTATTCAGGCATCACCTGCCATCTGGAGCTCCCTGTGAATACGAACCCCCAAGTGCCTCCCCAGACATGTAGCAGCAGGGCTCGCCTCTCACTAAGCGTTCCCCCATGAGCCTCGCTGTTGTGGATCTGTAAACAAGAAACATGAAGTTGAATTTACTTTCCAAGCAGAACAGTCTCCACAGAAACACCATTTTGTTACTTGTTTAAAAAGGCGCAGACTTTTAACTATGTGTGTTGTCCTTATAACTTTTTTAATTGTGAGCGCTGTTCATAAAGCTTGAAGTGATGAGTTTTCATTAATTAAATAAAGATATGCATGAATATATTTTAGATGATTGTTAATTAATATCTTTATTTAATATATCATTTTATTTACAGTTTTTCTCAATTGCCAAAGCAAAATTCCGGAAACTATTAGCACAATTCTCAAAACAGTTATCACAAACATCGAAACGGACTCCTCATTTGCAAAACTACCAACTCATTTTCTCTGGTTAACACACAAAATGCAAAATTCTAAACCATCTGTATGGTTCACTTAATGCAAGTTTCATAAGTGAGTGTCTTGTTTTCTATTATTATTTATTTCTTAGCAGATGCCCTTATCCAGGACGACTTACAATTGTTACAAGATATCACATTATACATTATTTCACATAATACAGATATCACATTGTTTTTACATACAATTACCCATTTATACAGTTGGGTTTTTACTGGAGCAATCTATGTAAAGTACCTTGCTCAAGGGTACAGCAGCAGTGTCCCCCACTGGGGATTGAACCCACAACCGGTCAAGAGTCCAGAGCCCTAACCACTACTCCACACTGCTGCACACTGTAAGCACACATATCTGTATGCTGTTGCTCACAATTAATGCTCATTACTTTAAATAAATGTTCCACACATGGAAATTCAAATTCCACAATGTTTCAATCTATAATCAAATGTCAATCATGCATAAAAGGTTGATTTTAACTTAAAAATAAATCACAAATTGTGCTGAAACATTGAGCAGTTGGGAGAAGGTGGGCAAGTTGGTGGGTGTGGTCATGAACGTGGTCATGGCATTCAATACAGGAGACAGCCAGCCCGGGTGAGACCACAGAGTATTGCTGTAACAAATGAAATCCAGGCAACAGTTGTGGACCATGTCATCAACCGCGGTATGACAACAAGGGAAGCAAGGCTGGCATAGCAACCAAATCTGCGGCGATCAACAGTTGCATCTATAATTCATACATTTCGAACAGAGAAGAGGTAAGTGTGAAAAGCAGTATTTTATGTAACCTATTACATATATTTATAGAGTGTGCAGCTTGCATGCTGACACAGATTCCCTACTTTGTTTTATACAGTAAATACGCATATGGATTGTACATTAATATATCATTATAGTCCATTATTTTATTATTTTTCAAGATTGAAAGAAGAGCCACCCATGATGGCTGAGGAGAATATCAGCTGTGACATAGATAAAATGATGAGGCCAGACAGAGTGAAGCGGCTTCGTGGCGCAGAATGAAAATATTGTCATATCAGGTATTGATCATGCAAGTTCATTTTTTTTAAATTATAAATGAATGACTAAATATAGTGCCCATGAAATGACAAAAAAAACATTAAAAGTTGTGTGTATACTGGTTTTCTGT
Source organism: Acipenser ruthenus (assembly GCF_902713425.1). Taxonomy (NCBI): domain Eukaryota; kingdom Metazoa; phylum Chordata; class Actinopteri; order Acipenseriformes; family Acipenseridae; genus Acipenser; species Acipenser ruthenus. Next base: position 80,028,441 of record NC_081192.1, read on the forward strand.
TTGATAATGTAAGCCTTTGAATTGCATGATCTGTTTCCAATTGGAAGTTGTATTTTATTTTGGTTGAAGTTAAACGATATGAACCTAAACGTTTGAAGAATTAATGTAAATATTAGATTTTGCAAGATGTATGAATGAATTTGACATGTTTGCTTCATTTTGTAATTTCAACTGTATTCAATGTTTTGTAAATTGTGAAACTTTTGGTGTTTGTGTTAACTGTTTTCAGAATAATTGTGCTAACAGTATCAGTAACTGCTTTGGTGATTGAGAAAAAACTGCAATTGAAACAGACTTAAAAAAAACTTCTTTAAAAAACTCATGACTTCAAGGTGAACACTATATCAATTATTTATTTTCATATGAATAGTAAAAAGTATAAAGTATTCATAATATTCTCCTTTTGAAATTGTACACCATTCCCCAAAGACTTTGCTTAAATGTGTTATGTGAAAAATAAAATCTTGAGTATGATGGCCAGTGTTTCACTTGAATGTCTGTGTTGTGAATAAAGTTTGTTTGGAAGAAGAAAAAAAAAAACCCATAAAGTACAGCACCAACGTTGATGGACTTGAGCGTCACACACGTTTACTGTAGCAACCATAGCAACCAGAGCCATTGTGGACTGAAAATTTAAGGATGCAATTGAGGCATACTGTGTACAGCTTTAAATCTTTGTGAATATTGCTCTGCACTGTAACAATTTCTGTCTTCAATAAAGTTATGTGATGTTCTAAATGCATGTGGTGGTGAGGGCTACTTTAGAGGATACAGTGATTTGATGCACAAGCTCTTTGGCGAGGGTTATGAATTCAAACTTGTCTTGAAAGGATGCTAGCGGTCTCAAGTAAGTACACCTACAGTTGTCACGAGCAACATTTGCAAGCAGTCTAAAGAAAGAAAGACCAGATGTTGAGAATGGAAACAAAACAGGTAAATCGTTCCAGGCAAAGCTGTCTACATACATGCCACCCAGACAGGAACTCTCCCACTGCCTCTGCTTGTGCTTCTCTGTCCTGAGGATAAGTAGAGAGCACTTCAGTCCCCAGTGCTGCCAAGTATTCCAGCACATTCCATGAACACCATAACTCATCTCAAACTTACAAAATACTCCAGAAAAAAAGTCAATGCTGAATTCTCATGAAGGAACAGCCGTGAGTAATGCTGTTTGTTCAAGCAGCCTAGCAGGTTCCTGACAGAAAGGAAACACTTAACACCTTCCAGATCATCTTAAGGGCTGATTTTCCATCATGCATCTTTCTGCTTCACAGGATCAGACTGTAATGCCTTTGCCAGAATTTTCTTTATTATTTATTTATTTATTTATTATTATTATTTATTTCTTAGCAGACTCCCTTGTCCAGGGCGACTTACAATTGTTACAAGATATCACATTATTTTTACATACAATTACCCATTTATACAGTTGGGTTTTTATTGGAGCAATCTAGATAAAGTACCTTGCTCAAGGGTACAGCAGCAGTGTCCCCCACCTGGGATTGAATCCACGACCCTCCGGTCGAGAGTCCAGAGCCCTAACCACTACTCCACACTGCTGTATTAACTGGGTTGAAAGCAGGTGTTCAGGGATAATGTGCCAGTAACATAAATCTTAAAGCCATGGAAGAACGGATGTTTATGCTACAGTTAGACACACCTGTTATTTGGTTGTGAAATGAAGGCCAACTACTGATACGAGGCGACTGACCAATATATTGCAGCGTTTCTGATTATCAGCCAGCAGGTGGAGATACTAAGTACTTCTGTTTAACTACCATTACTGTTATCATTCAAACCCTTTAAAAAAAATGTAGAATGTTCCCTCCCCACAGTAATCCCCACAATAGCTCAAGAGAACTGAAGGTCAGTGGGCGTCCTCTGATACCACAATCAAGCCAATTGTCTCTTTAGGATCTCTACAGCAGTCCCACAGGTGGCTCACCAGGCATCTGGCCAGTAGGGTGTGCTGTGGAGCAATGATGAGGATTGCCGCTTTAACCAGCGGAAACTCCAGTGAACATCAGCAACTTTCACAGCCTGGATGCAGACTCTCTCCCCTGACTGAATCTATGACTCACCCCTGAATAAGCCTTTTATTTAATTATAGTCTGAAGCAAATCTGAGGTAAGTGAAGAATATAATTATGCAATGATGAAGAGGAAGGAATATTTATGGGCATATTTCCCTGTGTAAGCACATTTTGATGGGGCTCACATGTCTGTGGGCCTAATTAGTGTGGCTGCTCTTTACTGTTGACAAATTCAAACGTTTTCACTTGATCACTTTCACTCTCTACCGCTCATATTTTCATAGCACCGGCACATTCTGCTGCAGCGGAGGGCCCATTGGACCTGTAGCTGGTAGGTCAAGAGGTTAGGTAGAAAACTCTTTAGGTAGACGCTGTTTTGTGTCTTTGTTCTATTAAATCAAATTACAGCCAGCCCTGCCACGGAGACCAGTGAAAGAAGAACAGTGTTATGAAAGCGACAACTAAAATGATTTCCTGCCAAGTTGAATAACCTGCTCCGGCCCCATTTCTTGTGTAATGGAGCAAACTGACAGGTCGCCCTCACGGCAGCTTGTCAGGTTAAAGACAATAAAAGGAAGGCACAAGCTGTCTCTGAGAAACCAAGTCAGATTGGATACATTGAGTACCTTACTATTGCTATCAGCATCAGGTATTACATCTACTGTAACTCTGTCAATAGGGTGTGAGGCACTATGGGAGCTGATTCAATGCCACTGATTCAATGTGACTAGTCTTCAAGTCTTTTTAGAGGGATATTATATCCATTCCTTAAAGCCTCTCAATCCTTTCCCAAATGAAAGATTGATAATTTATTCAGTCTACGATACAAAATCCAACCTTTTGTACAGTGCAGTATATATTACAGAACACATCAGGGATTCAACTGAAGAAGACACTGTCCTAAACGTTTGTCTACTTGGACATCTTATAGGTTTTCCCTTAGAATTTAGATTCAGCATCTTGAAGTTACAAGTGATTTTCATTTGTTATGCAAATACTGTAGAATGAGTGTTATGACCTTGGTCTCGATTTCCACGTGAAAGTGTTCACTCTGCTCATTTCAGTTGTGCTCATCAAAGGGGCTCTATTACACACATCAGCCTTTGTTTTACTGAGCTAGCATTCCCAAATACTTTCTGTAAAAAAATGGTCAAGTTAGTTTAAAAGAATACAGTTGTGTACAAAAAAAGGAAATACAGAATTTTATTTTCGAAACTACAATAATGCCGTAAGTAATTATGTGGCACCAAATTATTTGTTTTGGAGATTAAAGGTATTTATTTTTGTCTGAAAGGGTTTTAGTTCAGCTGAGGGCACTGTTTTTTTTTTTGGTTCAGTAAGTGTACTGTTAGACCCCTTGTTATGTAACAAAAAATGCAGCAGTCCCTCAAGCTTCTTTTTTCACAGGCGTTAAAGCACTTGATGAGTTTTCTCCTGTAGTTTATTGTAGATCTTAAAAGCACCTGCACCATCCATCAATCCATTAATTCCTTACCGGTCAGATAAAAGAAAAACATGTTTGTGCCACATCACATTTCTTTTAAAAGGATTCATTTTAAAGGGACAGTCAGGTTGTCACAACACAGTGCTACTATAGTGTAAGTTAGTTTTGCCTCGTATTCTGGTTTAATACTGTACAGATACTGTATAGTGTGGTAAATCTACTACAGCACTTTAAATGTAGTGTATAACCATGGGAAAAGCTTGGGGAATCAAAACAAATAGTACTTACGGTGTTTTAAGATGAACATTAAATGGTTGTGTGTGGTTTTTCAAGCATCAGTAAAGCCAAGTTTGTTTGTGTTCTTTTTCAGCAAAAAAAAAAAAAAAAAAAAAGTTCACATTTTTTACACAATGATTTCTACTCTGGTGGGTCTTTATGTATACTGTTGTTCTAACCTTTTTTTTCAGGTTACAGTTTACAATTGTGTACCTTTGGTGAAAAACTGTGCACATTTACCTTACCGTTACTAACATTAGCCTAACCAGAATAAATAGAACAGCATGTTTGACTTTGTCTTATATAATTTCATGACACTTACCACTGTCAAGGGAATCCTGGCCTTGATACTGGCATCAACTTGAAAGGCACAGGCCTCACCTTGACTTAAAGGCCTCAACCTCAGGGTTTTTGGCAATGGCCTCAGCCTTGTATGCCCTGACTGTCAATTTAACACTAGTTTGAACCACTGTATTTTCCTGTAACCAGAACCCCAGTCATGCCAGCTCCTTTATTGGCAGTGAAGGTGCTTGCCTCTGTATGGTGAGCAGCAGGAGCAGACAAAGAGGTGCCTCAAGTTGATGAGGAGCAAACCAATAATTACCATCTAAATAATGAGAGGCCAAGCTGGGCCGATCAGCAGGGAATTAAAAACAGCAGGAGTCTTGACTGAACAACAGCCCTAATTAAATATCCAAGGAGACTATTTTCATTCATCTTGCAATAACAACACACAATTTTATTTAAGCAGTACAGTTACACTTTATCAGCCGAATTACAGGGAATACATGTCAGGTTTTAAAAAGGTCCATTGGCAAACACATTTCAATATGGTCTGTGGCACAGAGGAAGACACCTAGGGGGAAAAACAAGCTTTCATGAGTATTTGAAGTTATGGATCATGTCCTTAACATTATCAACAGTACAATTCATGCATATGAGAAAAGAAAACTGGATACTAACCATAACTCAGTACAGGGTGATCCCCTAAACCATGTACAAATAAAACCCTTTTCATTTGGTTCCATTCTGCTGAAGGCTGTCAAGATCTCTGCTAGAGTTTTTGTTCTTGTTCAATTCATTATTATGCATAGACTGTTTGATAACAGTGACAGAAAATAACGGTAATAAATAATGGGTATGGGTTTTTAAGTTGCGTTTCTTTGTTAAAGAAGTCTAAAATTGCATTTCCTTTTTTTTTTCTTCTTTTTACTGGCCGTTCTTTTTATTTATAGTCAGATACTAGTAGTATGTATAACCTAGCGCCCTGGTGTGCTTGTAATGTTTTTGTTCAGTTTCAAAGTAGTTAATAAAGCTTTATTTGAACAAGATGGCGGCGGCCATCAGGAAACAGTGAGCCATGACTCTTTTCAAGTCGGTACTGTAAATCATAGACACATTTCCAAATACAATAATATTAATAATAATAATGATGAGATAATATTTATAGAACGAATGATTTTACAACCTTAACGACTTTCATCCGGGGCACTGTCAATGTTATACATTTAAAAAGGTCACCGGCGGCAGAAACTTTGTGGGACACAAGTAAGTATCTACTACTGTCTACAACTGTCACATTACTACGCTTTTAATATCTGTCTGTACTTGTTGTGAAGTAGACCTACATTTCACACACACACACACACACACACACACACACACACACACACACACACACACATATATATATATATATATGTGTGTGTGTGTGTGTGTGTGTGTGTGTGTGTTTATTGATTTTTATTTTCCAAATAATAATAGTTGAAGGGCTTATTGTTACCACGGTATTTTTAAATTAAATTAGTAGTATTAACTATATATATATATATATATATATATATATATATATATATATATATATATATATATATATATATAGGAAGCAGCAGGTGCATTGCATTTACTCACGCCAGCAATATTATAATTACTACAGTGGTAATGAGTTATATGCTGTAAATACCTTGTTAATGATTGTGTAACTTTCATGTACTGTACGTTTTGGCTCCAGGTTCATGTGTTGATTATTTGTTTCTTTTTTAAGCTAGCTGTTGCTCAGCATTTTCACACTTTAGCTACACCCCTGAAATACACAGTACATTATCAGTTGTCTTCATCTACAGCGATCTAAGGAGCCTGTGTATCCCAAATGATCAGCCTTTTCTTTTGGTGCAAATCCTCCTAAATCATCCCAGAATTTCAAACCAGTTTCACACTGAAATGTTATTCCTTGGTGTTTTACTTGAACCTGTATGTGCAGTCACCAAAAGGACTATACAATGGACATTTAAGACTGGTTACATCTCTGTTACTCCAGCCATAAAAAGAGAGCTTTGCAAATGCTTTTTATACATATTTCCAAAATGAGTGTACCGTTTTAAGGACAATTACCCCAACTTAAAATGGCGCAGAAGGCTAATACTAATGTAATATTTTGTAACTACAAAACTGCAGAAAATGTGAGGGTGTTCATATTAATTTTTGAATTATAGAATTGATTCTGGAAAGATAATTGGGTCATTCCATGCCAACTCAACCAGAAAAGGGACATTTTGTTGCCAGTCTGTCACAGATTTTCCTAGAAAAATTCACCTGGGGGTTTTCAGACATGCTGAGTTCAGAAATGATAGCAAAGGTCACCCTAAAGTGTGAAAGGGACCTTGACCAGAAAAATCGCCCTGGGTGCAATTTAGATGCTACCATCTTGTGTAGCACTTTATTCTACTCGTAATGACTAGGGCTTTTCAGAAAAAAATACTAGGAGCACCCTACTCACTTCTGGCAAATTGCCAGACGAGGGGTAACTGACGAGTTTTATTCGAAATTCAGCCTAACCCTTTACCCTGTAGGGCAGGGCTTCTCAACCCTGGTCCTGTGGACCCCCTGTGGCTGCTGGTTTTCATTCCTGCCAAGCTCTCAATTACTTAACTAGATCCTTAATTGAACTGATAATGTGCTTAATTAGACCTTTTTACTTGTTTTCAGCTCTTGAACAGTTGCAGTTCAAGTTACTTATCAAATGTTATAGCTAACTTGAAATATGCAACTGTTTAAGAGCTGCAAACAAGTAAACAGGTCTAATTAAGCAAATTATTAGTTCAATTAAGGGTCTAGTTAAGTAATTGAGAGCTTGTCTGGAATGAAAACCAGCAGCCACAGGGGGTTCCCAGGACCGAGTTTGAGAAGCCCTGCTGTAGGGGATGTGGGTCCTAAAATGTAAGTATTGCTGTAAGACCCTTAGGTACCAGTCTTCCAAATTCTGTGAAAAACATTTGGTTTCAAGTCCCACCACTGGTCATTAAACCCTCTTGAAATTTGAATTTTTGCTATTTGTACCAAATTTAGGCTGTAATAACTTGCGTGGGGGGACTCTGAAAAATCACCCAAAGATATGTTTGGATAGATGTTGATGAGCTCTGCAAGCATCAAGCAAAATATTATGGTATCCGGGGATTTTGGATTTTTAGCTGATTTTTGAAGTTGCATTTGTCATGCATTCAAGCATTGCTTATTGCCACTTTGGTGAGGCTAAAGTGCCTCATAGTTCTATCCAAACTGGCTATTTCTTCAACTTTGCATTCTTTGAGGATTGATCTAGAGGAAAAAGTAACAGTATGTGCTTCCACTGGCACTAGCTTGGAGTTGAGGGGTTATAAACTTGCATGGGACTTGGGACTTCCTTGTTACGATGACACATTTAAAACTACCAAAACCTTACTTAACTGGGTTTTAAAAACTAAATTCACAGTTTTTGTTTAAAAAAAAAAAACTTCCCTGTTTACAGCACCGTTTAAATACATCTGTCTCTGTCATCGAAGACGACCTAAACCAAAGACTTTCAGTTGTGCCTGAAATTGACTGATTGGCTAGCATGAGAATGCAGCAAATGGCTTTTTCACAAATGGTTGGTCAGTCAATCAGTTATCCCCCTAGGCAGGCACCACAACTTATAAAAAAAAACAAAAAAAAAAAACTTTACTATCACGTTTTGGTTTTTAAAATCCAACTGAGTAAGGTTTTGGTAGTTTCAAATGTGTCATCATAACAACGAAATCCCAAGTCCCATATGCAAGTTCATAACCCCTCAGCATCAAGCTAGTGCTATTGGAAGCCCACATACTGTTATTTTGTCCTCTAGATCAGTCCTCAGAGGATGCACAATTGAAGAAATAGCCAGTTTGGATAGAACTAACCTCAATCAAAGTGGCCATAAGCAATGCTCGAAGGCATGACAAATGCAACTTCAAAAATCCAAAATCCCCGGATACCATAATATTTTGCTTGATGCTTGTAGATCTCATCAACATCTATCCAAACATATCTTTGGGTGATTTTTTGGAGTCCCCCCACACAAGTTATTATTGCCTAAACTTGGTACAAATAGCAAAAATTAAAATTTCAAGGGGGTTTAATAACCAGTGGTGGGACTTGAAACCATAAGTTTTTCACAGAATTTGGAAGACTTGTTCCTAAGGTTCTCATAGCAATACTTTCATTTTAGGACCCACATCCCCTACAGGGTGAAGGGTTAGGCTAAGTTCGAATAAAACTAGTCTCGTCTGGCAATTTACCAGAAGTGAAAAGTCCTATTCAATACGAGTAGAACGAGGTGCTACACATGAATGGTAGTGTCTAAACTGCACCCAGGGTGATTTTTCTGGTCAAGGTCCCTTTTTCACTTTTAGGTTGACCTTTGCAAGGTCACAGGTCGAAGGGGAACTTTAAAAAAAAAAATAATGACTATCATTTATGAACTCAGTGTGTCTGAAAACCCTCAGGTGAATTTTTCTAGGAAAATCTGAGAAGGACGGGCAATGACACTGGTTGAGTTGCCATGGAATGACCCGATTGCAAATGAAGGGGTAGATGTAAGGATACGTACAAAGTGATTTGCTGGTGCAAAACCCACATAATGCAGCGTATGTTAAGAATGGTGTTCACTTCAATGTTCAGTCCAAACAATTGTGGATACAAAATTAAAATTGCATTGCGGCCAGGCAATTATTTTGCACTGTGCCCTATGTAAGCTTAAGAGCAATGCAAATTGCTCAACATGCACAAATAATGATTCGCAAATTATGATAATGAGGATCTCAATGAGCGCATCGGTCTATTTAGCGACCGCACTTACATCCCAGAGGTGACAGAGTTAGGAGTACAGAGATCATTAGGCGCTGTTTGACATTTGTGGAGCACGACAATAGGAAAAAAATAAATAAAAATGTCACAGTAAGAGCAGGAAAGTCCTCTTGGCACACGAAAAAGAAAAGTTTTCTGAGAAGGAGCTGAGAGTCCTTACGGCTAAGGTCACTCAGCATGAAACAGAGTTATTTGGAAAAGCCTCAGCCAACATTATGTTATGCTATTATCCTTAGGAAATGATATGTACTGGCCTGCCCTTTTCAGCATGACATCCAGAAATTTGCCTAGCACTCTGGAAAAGGTGGATTGGGCTATCCCTCCAGACATTCCAACTGTGCTGAAAGGAACCAGAGGCTAAGAAATGCAGAGAACACAGCACTTTCACATGTGCAGGGATAGCGGTCCCTGGATTGACACTGGAGTCTAGCTCATCCCTCAATTCAGATATTAAATCTAGGATGACCTGCGGAGTGAGACGATAACCGCATCCTCCGGCATCCCAAACAAAGTGACCCTGGGATTGAATATGGGGGGTCTTCTTCGTCTTGCCCTTCTCCTTTGAACGTGTTCCTGCCTCTCCTCAACAAGAGCCAAGTGTTGCTGCATCAGGAAGTGTACCACAGCAGCTGTCCTGAAGCCAATGACAGGTCTCTGCTGGTGTTCTGCAATACCTCATTTCGGGAGTATCGATACGATACCATGCACAGTATCATGATATTCGATACGATCACGATACTTTGGATCTTATGGCTATTACATATTAACTGGCTGCTGAATTCCTTTTTTTGCAAGTGCAAAGTGCATAAGAGGCTAACACAGAGTTAATGCTATATATATATATATATATATATATATATATATATATGTATATATATATATATATATATATATATATATATATATATATATATATATATAGTTTTTTTTTTCTGCTGAAAACAAGTTCCAGTGTATTCAAAGGTCATTGCCAGCAACTATAAAATTGAAATAAAACTGGTAAGAAAGAGGAACACTTAGTGTAAAAGACACAATTTTCATTATTTTGACATATAAAAAAAAAAGAACTCTGGCATTTCTGCCAGCTTCAAATACTCCAATTACAAGGAATCTCTTAATTCTTATATATAACAAAATAACACAGAAATACTTTTCTTGAAGCAGACTTTTTATAACTAGACCAGATGTTTTACATACAGGGGTATCTTAGTGCCCTAAAACTGTGAGCAAGGAATGAAAAAATGAAACACTGTTGTGGAAGCTGATTCACACGGTTACGTCAAGAAACGGCTTGATGAGGTTCTTGCTTGGATCGATAAACAACCAAATGAGCAAGATGGGCCAAATTGACCTCTTGTTTGTAACATTTCTTATGCCCTTAAAAAGTCACATACAACATAATACCTCCACTAACACTGTTCAAATCTTTTAGAAAGGAAAACAAGTAAACACAGAGTATAAATGCTAAAATAGACTAGTCTGATTGATTCGTGTACACTGTAAAACATTTTTTTAATGAACACAGTAATGTGTTACATTAGAGAATACACACAAACATTTGTATTCCTTAATTTTAAACACTATGTGTTCATTTTACAGTTTTATAGTCTTAGATATTTTGAAACTCATCACTTCCAAATAATGTAATAAAATGTGTTCAGTGGATAAAAAAAAAAAGAAGTATCTGTGCCAAAGAACTGCTTCTGATAGTATTGAAAACGCTGCTACCATACACAATTCAATAGTGAAAAATTAAGCCTTATATTCAATGCTACATTTCTAAAACAAAGGGCCACTAATGTGGATGCCTTCCTCTTACATGCTATTAGAACAGAATTCTAAGACAACCTCTCTGGCTACTATAATAAACTGTAAGTGCTTTTTATTGTGTTCATGCTGAACCTGCAGCCGACTGCATTGGCAGCCTTTTGCAGTGTGACTCAGAAGCTTCTAAAGGTCCTGTGCTTTCCTCTGCAGGTGAAACATCACATTGATCCTGTTATCTGTACTATGGAAACTGACATGATAGCAATGAAGTCTGTTCGTCCTTTCCACCACTCATGCATACAAATTACATTTCAAAACATCTGTCAGTTTCACAGCTATCACATTACATAGAAATAAAATACAGATTACCACAAAAGCCAAAGAATATAAAAACATCGGTAGCATTTGACATGCAGTAGCTTTAATGACACATGTCTGCAAAGTATATTTTTGCAGCTTATAGCAAATGCACTGTAATGTTCAAATAAACAAGCATCAATGAACTCCATTTTGATCAGCTTCTAGCGCATTCCTGTTTTATTTGTTATATTTGTTGTGTCTTTTTTTATAAGTAATATGCCCTGGGGATTCACTTAAACTAAAAGAACTGAAGAGACTACAGTAAAAGAAAAAAAGCAAACTTCGGCAAAGAGATCGGGGTAGCGATGTAAAAGATGCTTAAAAAAACTGGTGGTGTTTCCTCCCTTGTTTTCACTTCTTTAAAACACTTTCGATACTTTGGCTCTCCGCCTTCAACCAGATTTCCGTTGTCATCTGGCTGAAATCCAAAATAGTTCCACACCAAGCATCTTTCTCCGGCATTCACCGTTACTGCTGTACAGGGTTGCCAGATATGTATGGCATCTGTAGTAGCCCAACATAGCCAAAATTGTGTCACTTTAATTTACACATAAGTATAACCCAATAAATTCTCCAGGCACACTTCTAATGCATTCCATTAGCCCTTTCTCCTTTTCCCAATCTTCACAGTACTTCCTTCCGTACTTCGCCCTTACCCGGTGGCATCTTGACAGGTCTTGCTGTATTGAAACAAAATGAATTCCAATCAAGATTAACTAAGATTAACTACATTGATTCCTTCCGCTGATGTGATGTGATTATGTCCGCGATATATATAAATGCCATGTGAACTTTCACTGACAAGGTCAAATCACACGCAAGTAAGAACAGACTAAGGGGACCCGCTTTGCAATATATGAATTATGAAAATACAATGTTATATTGATTGGACCATGCATATAAAAAACATTTAAAAGTGGCAACATCTGCAGAAGCATGCAAAGTAGCCAAAATAATAGTAGCCCAGTTCCGCGGGAAAACTGCAAACACGGCAACCTTGCTGCTGTAATAATTTTATTTTCCCAGAAAGCGCAGGGCAGTTGGTCAGTTCCGCTAAAAGGAAATGAGTAAGCTTAGTTCATGTTGTTTTTAAAGCACACAGTTACAGAGGTGTTTTTTTTTTAATTTAGTTGTTGCCAATTATTTTTTATTATTTTCTCCCAATTTGGAATGGCCAATTATTTTTAGGCTCAGCTCACTGCTACCACCCCTGCGCTGACTCAGGAGGGTGAAGACGAACACACGCTGTCCTCCGAAGCGTGTGCCGTCAGCCGACCGCTTTTTTTCACACTGCGGACTAACCATGCAGCCACCCAAGAGCTACAGCGTCGGAGGACAATGCAGCTCTCGGGCAGCTTACAGTCAAGCCCGCAGGCGCCCGGGTCGGCCTTGGAATAGCCTGGACTCGAACCGGCGACGTCCAGGCTATAGAGCGCATCCTGCATTTCTCGCGGTGCGCCTTTACCGGATGCGCCACTCAGGAGCCCCTCACAGTTACAGAGTTTTGAGGGTGGTGGTTTACCTATCAGAAGCTTAAATTGTGCTGTCATCGTGGTGACATCAATTTGTCCAGCTTGTTTGTTGTTTTAGCAACAGCAATTGATAATTAAAGGCACAGCAGTCTGTCACAAATTTGCACATCTTGCACAGAGCCGGTGGTCATCTTTAAGCGATGTTGGCATTGAGTGTTAACGGCAATGCCTGTCCGATCATAAAACTGGACAGTTGGCAACCCTATTTTATACCGCTCTTAATTACTCGCTTCTCCAATGGTTTGCACCTTGTAAGAAGAGGTGTAAAGTTTTTGGAGGGTCAGCAATTGCCTAAGTGCAAGGCAAAATCCACATTATAATGTTTGCGCCCGCTTAGTATCCAGATCCCGCCCAATTCCATGCTCTTTTCTTCATTTGAATGCATTTCAATATCATTTTAATGGATTAATAATGGCAAAGTGCAAATTTGATAGCGGGTGCAGAACGCCAGGTGAACACCATTCTTTACATACGCCGCATTAGGGTTATTTTTTGCACATATCCTTACATCTGACCCTTAATGTCTGTTTTGCCATGTTATTGGTAAAACCTAGAGAAAGTCTCTATTTCACCATATTAAAAGGGTTTTTACAGAGGTACTTAAGAAAATATTTTTAAAGCCTTGGATTTATAATGTTTTTTTTAAATTTTTTATTTTTTTATCCCGTTCAGTAAAAACAATGTCAGACGTTGAACTTGCATCAAAGTAAGTCATGGTCTCAAGCCCAGCATGATTTCATAATCTATGAGAACAGCAATGTTAGATTTTTTTTTTCTTTTTTTCTTATATATTAGAAATGCACTGTTGAATTATTTTCAGTACCTTCCAGATATCGGTTTCAAACATTGTAACCATAGCAACATGTTGGCTCTTCCAAGCAGGCATTGGAAGTTGAATAGCTTGAGATACAGCAGAGTCAGGGGAGTGTGGGTTGTTACCATATGTGTCTCAGAATCTTTGCAGCGCGTAAATGAGTCTCATGTGTTAGGTAGTCTTTTGAAAGACAAGTAGGTAGGAGGATTAGGATTCGGTTATGCAAGGCTGGCCACACCTGGGGAAGTTTAGTCATTTGGCAACAATGACTCCATCTGTTCCTACAGTTTACACTAAATCCATGCAAAGATGTGCATCACCACATACATGTTGTCTCAAGGGCTTCACAACGTGCATGTTCCAATGGCTTAACAACAATAAATAAAAAAAAATGATTAGGATAAAGAGGTTAAGCAACCCCCATTGCTCCATTTGAGCTGAAATGAACCTTTAGCGAATCCAAACAAACTGGAAAGCTAGCACAGCCCAGGACACTAGAGTAGTGACTTTTTCGTTGTGCTGGCTTTATTAACACTGTTTGCTTTTGTGCTGCGTTGCAGGTGTAAGATCTGATCCCTACACCAGAGTAATGCAGCAGGCTCTGCAGAGGCTAGGACCATGCTCCCTGTGCTGGGGGAAGCAGTGGGGAGTTTCAGGGGCGATACTCCGAGGACAGCGCAGAACTATTTACAGCGAGACTGGTGTGTGGGAGAGAGACTACAAAGCAGAGACCAGGAGCAAGGTGGAGACGTGGTGGCGTCCTCGCATTAAGGAGCAGTGGTGCAAGGCTTCGGAAACAGATGTACGAGCTTTTCTTACAACTCAGTGTTACGATGCAATCAGGATTAGAATCATATATTTTTTTTGTGTATGATTCTAAAAAGAGAAGGGAGTTTATTTATTATTAAAGGCTCTTTAACAACTCAGACATTTAATTTAGGGGCTTTTAAGTAAGCTGTTATTTGTTTTAGAATTGTTTTTTTTCTTTTGAGAGAAATAATTTTTGCGAATAACAATTCGGAGAAAAAAAGCTGCAAGAGTAGCCCTGAAATTAATGTTAATTTAAGGACGATTGTGCTGCTCAGTTTTCTCGGTTTCTGTCTCTCTCTGTGCTCTCCAGTTATTACTGTATTAATCTTTAATCTATCCTTTAAAAGTCCAGATTGTAGACAATGTGCTCAAGATTTCTCTGTGCTCTGTAATTAACCCTAACTGATGAAATACGCAAGAGGAACTGCTAGAATATAAGGGCATTGCTTTTAAGCAAGTTTAAAGGCAAAGTTAAAGGCAAAGTAACATTTTTAGAGTGGAATAAAATAATTTTATCGTGATGCAACCAGCAAGAAACTACTGAGAACAACAATCTAGTCCCTCATCTGTTGTCATTCCAGCAAACTCCTTTTTAATATCTGTTTACCGAAATGGACAACCAAATATCCTTGTATTTGCCACTGTCTGCATCATCTGACAATGGCAGGAAAAGAGTAGCCTGTATATCTGTAATTAACTGATAACAAGGTCTTGTGTGACTCCTCAATATGTCAGTCCCATTCACTGATTAAATAAAAAGGAAATTAACAGTAAATGCCAGCCAAATAATCTGCATAATCACTGTTTTGCTTTTGTATTAGATCCCACCCACATCCTATAGACACTGTGGTACTGTAGTCCCTTTCCTCCCTTTTATCTGTGAGATGTGACTGTGACTGTGGTCTGACTTGCAAAACTGCAGAAAAATGATTAAGGGTCAGTTACTACTTTCAGTTATTCTGATTGTTCTTCTAGTTCAACGAAGAAAGTTTAGATGAATGTCATCTTAACTAATATATTCTTGTTGTAATTTTTTGTTTCAGACCACATTTTTAAGTTTAGAGCTCTTCAGAGCTCTTGAACATGTCTTCTCTCTAAGTACAGCTGCTATGCTATGGTGTAACAATTAACCTGCCCCTATGCAACACTTTGTCTCCAGTGGATGTCAAAAATACATCAGTTAGAAATACTCTGATGTGCCAGCTGTGCTAAGTTTTCTGAGAATGTGAAAGAAGAAGAATACATGAGTTAAGATAGCAGTGATACAGTATGTCATACAGCTCTTTATCATGGATCTTGCTTCTGTATAAAACTGTCTGATTTGCTTTCCTGATCTTTCAGAAATCCCGGCCCAAGTTTTACATGCTGTCGATGTTCCCCTATCCATCAGGGAAGCTGCACATGGGCCATGTCCGAGTGTACACCATCAGTGACACGATTGCACACTTTCAAAGGATGAGAGGAAATCAGGTATGGCATGGCTTCGGTTCTGTATCATATCGACCACTTTATGGGACAGTTCAAAGTCTGTGTATAAGTGTTAAATTTGCCATGGATCATTAATTACTTGCATTGTTTCAAATTCAGTTTACAGAATTATTGCCCTGTAGTTCTAGTTGCCTGCAATAGATAAATGTAATCCAGACTAGGCCAGCAAAAATATTTATGGGAGTAAGAGCCACGTTTTCTATAGTTTTGCAGACAATAAATCGCTGTTCACTAGATGGTGCTGGGGCTTACTGATATAAAGACACTTTGGCTGCTTTAGCCTACGTTCGCTATGTCTATGGCAGACAACTAGAAGTGAGGAGCAGCTTCTGAATCCATTTCAAAGCACGGTACACTAACTCTCTTGAACTTCGTATGGAAAAACCTTTAAAAGAGCCTAGAAGGAATATAAAGCTCTTCATAAAGGTTTAAATTACAGAAGGAGAATAAATGGTGTTGTCTGAGATCATTCCTGTAGAAAACAACACAGCAGAGGATGCAGGTGGTGTTGCCCAAGACAGAGCAGAGGCAGGAGAAATGGGCTTTAATGAGCTATTTTCCCTCAGGAGTGCAAGGAACCCCTTCAACTAGCATGTCCCTCTTGCTTGATGGGTGGTGCCTAATTTACCAGCTGCCACTGGCTACACTACCTTCTCCTAGCAGCCAGGCTCGCTGTGCACGCTCTTCACAATCCTGCCTTTCTGTTACCTGTTATCATTTGCCTCAGAGAAACCTAATTGGTTTGTAGCTAAGGGGATACGCTGACTCTCTGCATGGGTCTGCAAGCGACAGAACTGTCAAGAGAAGAAGTTCAGTTTCTCACCTAAGAAATAATACAGAAGCAAAAGATTTTTTCCAATGTTTTGGAGAGCCTTGCAAACACACTGACCTACGCACACAAGGCATCTCCCACGCAAACATTCCTTGCAGAAGCATTTGTTTTCTGCTACAAACTACCGAGTAGCTCAAATTGCACAGCGTCCTCAAGATTTTGCTGTTAAAAAAAATACTTCATCCAGTGTTTGAGCCAAACCGATCGCCAGACGAGATTGTGTTTTTATGCATGCCTAAAAAAACCCAGCAATTATCAGTAGTTCAGCTGTTGCCAACAGCACCATTGTTTGGAGGGGTTTGGCCATTGGTTCAAAAACCTGACCACTCCTATATAGCTATTAAAATAATTCCTGCTTAGGTTCCAAGAATATATTTTTTTTCTTACGTTATTTAGCCCTGGGTATATTTTATGCATAAAGTTTAGTATTGTAATAGAATGGGTAATTACTTCACAAAGCTGTGCACCCCCTGTGTATATTGCACTCTTATTGCATTCAAGATTAAACTTTAATTGAGTAAACTGTTTTGTATATTAATCTGCCAGACACTTGACTGCGAGTATCAAAGTGACAGTGCACTCCTGAGACTGGTAGTTTATTTTAGTTGGTGTACATACTGTATAGAAACAAAATGCTTTGGGATTAACAACACTGTTTCATCTTTAGCCAGGGTGAATGTTTTTCTTTTTTTTTTTACCCTTAAAATGTATAAAAACCACATTAACATAACAGCCTTAAGGGTCTCTTATTGACTTTAAGGATTTAACCCCTTAAGGATGTAACAAGCAAGGACTTAATTAACAACCACACCTTGCTGTTTTGCTGTTTGAGCTTTTTGTATTTTCCATTTTTTGAATACATTTTTTGAATTTGTCTCACCTTGCACACTATGTGCTCATAGTGTCACCAGGTGAGCTACTCTGAGACCCCTTAGGCTGTTTCATTTTGTTTGTTCCATCCTTTGTACAAAACCTTGCTGCACTGTGGCATGGTAAGTTGGCTTTATGCAGTGAAAGGCTAAAAGCCTTTAAAGGGCTAACTTAAATGTGACATTACTGTTAGAAAAGCAGCTGGTATGTGTGTTTTTATTCGAAGAGCATAAACAACATTTACAGATTGATTAGAAGCATAAATGAAAAAAAAAAGTCTTCATTAGGAAATGCTAGGGAGCACAGTGGCTTTGCGATGGGGTGTATGAAGTGTTGCCTGTCAAGGTGGCCAGGTGACTTTCACCCTCCTGGAACCTTCGAGTGGCCAGTAAGTGATTGGGTGACTGACGTGCCCTGTCATTGTTTTGAGGTCTGAGGTACTTCGGCAGAGTGGCACAATGATTTTTTTAAATGTTTTTATGGCAGTCTAAATATTCTAATTTCTCCTGCACGTCCCCGTGCCGGAAGGGGGTTTCCATGGCTACCTGTAGAGTTCCTTAACCCCTCAGTGACGTCTAAAATCCAAAACAATCAGATTCTGTAAGTTATTATCTAACACGTAGGACATGGATAAGACAAAAAATTATATTGTACAAACGTAGTGCTATGAAAACACTAATTAAATTGACATGTTTAAGTATTCCTCAAATAAACCTGCATTAAACATTGCAGAGGGCTCAGCTTTCAAGAAACCAAGCAGGTTCAGTGAGGGTTCACACTAAAGGGAAACGACTGTTACTGTAGCTGTGGAGATACAGTAACTGGAAGGAGGAAGTGAAACTGGAAATACTGGCGAAATTTAAAACCATTGGGCTATTAAAAACAATACAATTCATAGCACTCACCCACCAGGTACAGTATTATGGAAAAAAAGGTCAACATTCAAGCAACATCACTCAGAACTATACAGAACGATTGCAAGCATCATAAAAACGTTAAGTGAAGGTACAAAAAAAAAAAAAGGTTTGTTTGACAGAAAAAAAAGGTGTTGAAGTTTTGGGGACAATTTCACTTTCTAGATGAACTGACCTAAGAAGTTCAAGACTACCTGAAAGTAAAGAATGCATGTTTGCTGTGTGTTTCTATCATTACTTATGGAACCCTCTAGTATATCTACTATATGTGTTGATTTACATCCCTCCCCAGTCTTATTATTTATTTGGATGCATATCCTAGTCTGGGCTGGCTGGAGATTATCTGGGATTAACATTCTAATGTGGTGTTCATTTTCAAATAGACACGAAACGAGAATACATAACCCTGCTCACATTCGAAAGGGTTGACATTTGTTCAAATGAGGAGGCTGCATTATTAAAACAGCAATGTGGCCTTTATAAAATGTGTTAAAAGACAGCTTTCTGTGTATCAAAAATCACTGTACACAATCTGCATATCTGTATTATTTTTCGTGTGGATAATTAAAAAAAAAAAAAAAAAAAAATGAAATTGTAAAAAAATAATAAGAAGAGACGTTTGTGGTAAATCTTCAGCTGAGTGCAAATATTCTTAAAGAACACAAACTACTCCCTGATATTTTCCCTACAAAATGCAGTGGCATATTGATATTTTAAATTACCGTACAGTCAGCCCTGCTTAATGTCATTTTTTTAAATGTCACACTTACTATCACCACATTAAAATAGCCGTGACAAAATATAATTGGGAATCAGTGGGGGCTCTTGATATTATCACTTTGGTTATAGTCGCACACCGGTTGATAGCCACCATCTCAACTATCAACTGATTTCCTCCCTAGTTGATATTCGCGTGCAATTTACATGAAGAGACGTGTACCCCCAGGGGCAACCTAGCAGACACCTGATTTGAAAAAAATAACAATCGCACAAACCACTTTGCCCACTGGCTGGTGTAATGTAAACACTGCTGTAGCTTGTGCGCAGTCGGGTGCTGTGGATTCGACCCCATGGCCTGTTTTGCGGCTCAACAAATGGAATCCAGTTCTGACACGATAGTGATCTCTAAGCGGCTGAATGCCAAGGCAATCCAACATCAGCAACAATGGAATAGTTAAAGGGAATAGTCAAAAACTGAATCGTACTCGCTGCTATGAGAATTACGAAACTGAGAGATGTTAGTCTTAGTGGTACTTCAAACTCTATCTACACCTGGCTAGTAGAATCAGGGCATTTGGTGGTGTAGGGTGTGGTTATCATTTTATATACCTCCAAACCCTTATTCTCAAATCTACACCTTCTAATATTGAATGATAATGGACCTGAAACTACAAAAGTACAGTTGCCATGTGCTCGAGGTCTGCAATCACAGACTGACCAGATGTTTGGCCTTTGGTAGATATTAGAAGTATCAGTACATAGCTAACAGCAGCCTTCATACTGAAAGCCAAGCCCAGATCGAAATGGAAATAGCAGATTGCTTTAAAGATGCAGGATTTGCATTAATATTGAGAGATGTTTCTATGTTTTAATTGAATCTTAATCCGTTTCCATGTATAATTGATACGGACAATCATGATACAGCATGGGACTTCAGTCTTTCTTCCTACAGGAACCACAGTTCGAGTTTTGCCATATATGCCCCTCTCCCCCGTTTTTTTTTTCTTCTCTCTCTCTCCCTATATTTACCAATTACAAAATCAGGACTCCAAACATCTTACGGAAGCTCAGTACAGTACTTCATTAGATTCAAGGTTAACAAGATTTGAAGCATGTCAATATGGTATTTAATGCACTGCTACCGAAATTACTTCCTTCGCTGTTTCCAAGGCTACACATTCAGTACTGTCCTAATCACAGGCTCTTTGTTATTTGGATAGTGCATGTGGTGTTGATTTTAACAGCAACCTGTTTTTTCTGGAACCAGCAAACTAAGTTACTTGGCTGTGTACACGCAGGCAGCATCTTTCCCTCACAGGCAGATCTGTATTTTAAATGTCACATCACACAAGCTTTCAAACAGTATATGAAACATGATTTAAGTGCTTATTAGTATTCACGATGCACTGGAAATTGCATTTCCTTCACTACAAGCTGTATGTTAAGGCTCTTTTCATAAGTGCAATATACAGGGGCACAGATTAAACTAAGGAATGATCCCATAGCATGAATGTACAAAGCCCTGGCAGCCACAGTGTGCAGTGCATAATGCTAAGCACAGCAGATTAACGTATGCCAGTAACGTCAACGGCACCAGAGCCTTTCTAAAAGTGGAAGGGCCAAGGTCATCTCAAGAAGTAAAAGTATGCGAAGAGCATAACCGCAACTAAACATTGTGTGCTGTACAAGTGTCTTTTTTCCCCGCTGTGCACGTTTCTTTTGTCAAAAATGGAAATTTGTAGAATTTGATTATTATATTAATTTAAAAAAAAATACAATAAATATCCATAAATGCAATAAATATACAGTATATATACAGTACTGTGCAAAAGTTTTAGGCAGGTGTGAAAAAATGCTGTAAAGTAAGAATGCTTTCAAAAATAGACATGTTAATAGTTTATATTTATCAATTAACAAAATGCAAAGTGAGTGAACAGAAGAAAAATCTACATCAAATCAATATTTGGTGTGACCACCCTTTGCCTTCAAAACAGCATCAATTCTTCTAGGTACACTTGCACACAGTTTTTGAAGGAACTCGGCAGGTAGGTTGGCCCAAACATCTTGGAGAACTAACCACAGTTCTTCTGTGGATTTAGGTAGCCTCAGTTGCTTCTCTCTCTTCATGTAATCCCAGACAGACTTGATGATGTTGAGATCAGGGCTCTGTGGGGGCCATACCATCACTTCCAGGACTCCTTGTTCTTCTTTACGCTGAAGATAGTTCTTAATGACATTCGCTGTATGTTTGGGGTCGTTGTCATGCTGCAGAATAAATCTGGGGCCAATCAGATGCCTCCCTGATGGTATTGCATGATGGATAAGTATCTGCCTGTACTTCTCAGCATTGAGGAGACCATTAATTCTGACCAAATTTGCAGAAATGCAGCCCCAAACTTGCAAGGAACCTCCACCATGCTTCACTGTTGCCTGCAGACACTCATTCGTGTACCGCTCTCCAGCCCTTCGGCGAACAAACTGCCTTCTGCTACAGCCAAATATTTCAAATTTTGACTCATCAGTCCAGAGCACCTGCTGCCATTTTTCTGCACCCCAGTTCCTGTGTTTTCGTGCATAGTTGAGTCGCTTGGCCTTGTTTCCACGTCGGAGGTATGGCTTTTTGGCTGCAAGTCTTCCATGAAGGCCACTTCTGACCAGACTTCTCCGGACAGTAGATGGGTGTACCAGGGTCCCACTGTTTAATGCCAATTTTGAGCTGATGGCACTGCTGGACATTTTCCGATTGCGAAGGGAAGTAAGCATGATGTGTCTTTCATCTGCTGCAGTAAGTTTCCTTGGCCGACCACTGCGTCTACGGTCCTCAACGTTGCCCGTTTCTTTGTGCTTCTTCAAAAGAGCTTGGACAGCACATCTGGAAACCCCTGTCTGCCTTGAAATTTCTGCCTGGGAGAGACCTTGCTGATGCAGTATAACTACCTTGTGTCTTGTTGCTGTGCTCAGTCTTGCCTGGTGTATGACTTTTGACAGTAAACTGTCTTCAGCAACCTCACCTTGTTAGTTGAGTTTTATTCCTCCTACACAGCTGTTTCTGTTTCAGTTAATGATTGTGTTTCAACCTACATATTGAATTGATGATCATTAGCATCTGTTTGGTATAATTGTTTAATCATACACCTGACTATATGCCTACAAAATCCCTGACTTTGTGCAAGTGTACCTAGAAGAATTGATGCTGTTTTGAAGGCAAAGGGTGGTCACACCAAATATGGATTTGATTTAGATTTTTCTTCTGTTCACTCACTTTGCATTTAGTTAATTGATAAATATAATCGATTAACATGTCTATTTTTGAAAGCATTCTTACTTTACAGCATTTTTTCACACCTGCCTAAAACTTTTGCACAGTACTGTGTATATATAATATTACATAGAACGCATTAAAATAAGAATGCATATTTAGATATTACATCCAGTTCAATTCATATTAGTCAACTCTTTACTTGTACCCATTATAATTCATAACAATACAGAGTTAATATAAATATGAAGACAGTAACATGGGTTATTCATACATGCCAGTATTAGTGAGATAAGTTGATGCCTTCTACCATATGTTTTTTTTAAATTCTGAAGTTTGTTATTTAAACAATAGGAGATTTGTGCTGTTTATATTAGCTAACAATGAATTCTTCCATAGTTGTAAAGCAGGTGGGTTGGAGTCTTTCCAGGACAGTAATACAGCTTTCTTTGCAACTGAAAGAGTGGAAAGGATACCCTTTTAAAGTGGTTTTATTAGTGAAAGTAGTGAGGTGTCCACAAGAAGTCTAGCTGAAAGTGGAATATCATAATCTATTATTTTAGACAAATGGGATCAAATGTTTTTCCCAATTCCATATCACATGTATTAGGGATCCTGTATCAGTGCCGCATCTCCAGCATTCATTTTGAATCACTTAAGCCACAGGTATACATTATTTTAGGGTATAATATACTCAATGTAATAATTTAAAGTGAATTAACCTTTAATTTGCATTAGGAGAAAAACATGTTATGTTACTCCAAACTCGAGCACCCATCATTTCTTAGCTTATTATTCATTGTGATGAATTCTGTATTGTGGGAATCTCTGATTATGGCATAAAGTTTAGTTACAAATTTGCAATTAAACTGCTGTTGTTTTTGGTACAGGTCCTAAATCCGATGGGGTGGGATGCATTTGGACTTCCAGCTGAAAACGCTGCAATAGAGCGTGGTTTGGATCCAGAGGAATGGACGAAAAGGTAACTTTTAGAGATGGTGCTACAGTAAAAGCAAAGGAAGAGTTTGACTATGATTTCATTTAGGTTAGATTAGATTTGAAATACAGTAGGTATATAAATTAGGGTTAAGGTGGTATTGCTGTGTTTATAACAGTGCATTACATAAGTAAGCTTAGTAAATTCACTAACATATAAATATGTCTTCAGTGCAAAACATTGTCGAAAAAATAGGACTAATGCATGTCTTGTTTCATATATATGTATTTACATCCTGACAGGTGTAATACAAATGTGTTTTAATTCATTTTTTCCCCCCACAGTAATATTGCACACATGAGAGAACAGCTGAACAGTCTTGGTCTCTGCTTTAATTGGGACAGGGTGAGTGATTTCATCATCCCTAAAACTTCAGATCCAATTACCAGAACGTAGCCAAGCAATTAAAACAAAAGGAAAACAAATAGTTTTGTCTCCAGGGGCCGGTTGTACTAAACAGATCCGATCCTGGATCCAGGCTCCGATCTTCCTCGTATTGGGTTGCTCTAAAACGATCAGCGCTTATCCTGAGCTCATTTTCGGCTCAAAATCTGATCCTATTTCGATCTTGCTTCAGACCAAGATCAGAATCGGATCAGAGCTTGATCGAACGTTTTGTAAATGGACCATGCATCATCAAAATACATAACTGAAACCTTTTTAAAATTGCTAAAGTAATATTTAAATAAGCACTATACTGAATTTGGATAATTTTAACAATAACTTAATAAACTTTAAAAGCTGCTTGCAGGGATATCCAAAAATATTTCCTTCAGATTGAAACAGAGATCATCTTTTTAGAAAACATTAAGCAGCAATGCATTTAAAAGTAGCTGTAACAGTACTGTATTAAGATAATATCAATTAGAAAAAAAACTTTGTACAATATTAGTTTAGTTGTGTTCAGCTTTAGCTGACATTTCTGTTTTCGCATTATAGCTACAGAAAAAAAATAGACCTGACTGCGTAATGAGGTTTCATAAATATTATTTCTACGTTTTGTGTGTTGACAAAGTCATACTGGCGTTATCATGTTATCAATTACAATTAAATCATTGATTTAATTAGATTTAACGTTGTATATTTTATTGGAAAAACTTTATAACTGACACAAAATTGATTGGCAATTATGAACATAATATTCACCCTTTCTAGTCTAAGCTTTGAGTTCTTAAGTGCCTCTGCACTTTCTCTTTAATCAGGGCTATTTAGGAAAATAATCCAGCTGCATGGAGAGCAAATGAAATGGGCAAGGGCTCTGAAGTAGCCGTTAATGGGAAGGAAAGGTCAGGGTGGCGTTGTTCCATAATTAAGTACAGTGCTTGAAATGGAAAAAAAAAGTGGAGGTACTCACAGTACTCTCAGGCTCCCTGTCCAACTCTCTCTCTGACTCCCTCCTTTCCACCTCTATGTCTGTCTCCCTGCCCAGCTCTCTCTCTGTCTCCCTTTCCACCTCTGTGTCTGTCTCCCTGTCCAGCTGTCTCTCTTTCCCTCTCTCCCTGTCCAGCTGTCTCTGCTCCCTGTCCATCTGACCTGCTCAGATTTAAGTGAAATATAAAGTCTCTGTTTTAATTTCAAATGACAATAAATTCACAATTAAAATAATACTTGTTGAAACACAAAACATATATTTTATTGGAAACACTGAAAGTATCAACTGTAATTATTAGCTTTTGCTTACAATTTTTTTGTCTACATTGAATCTGAGCTCATGGAAAAGTACCCGCTATACATTCACAATTAATATTGTATTGTTAAATTAATTTAAATATTATATTACTATGTTACAGGTAGATATTAGCTGCAAGTGAACGTTTCAAGCTAACATAATTGAATTACATATATATATATATTTTTTTTAAATGATGGTACATGTAATAAATAACGAAGTTGTTGTCACAAGTCTATTTCTGCCAAACTTCTGTAAAACTGGCCAGCGTTAATTTGCACAACTTTACTGCGCTCGTTCTACTCAACCCCCTTCAAATCTAACTGGATGCAGGCTTTGTTTGCTTCCTCTGTGTATGGTCCAGGAGTGTTCACCATTGACTCAAAAACTCGGATTTGTCGAGCTAACAATTTGTCTGCTTCAGGAAGGGTTGTTTCATGTTGCTGAAAGTGGCGAGAAAGATCACTTAATTCAACCAAAGCATCAAACATAAACCCCCAAATTGTGAACAAAGGGAGACAATCTGAGGGCACTGTCCAGTCCAGCATACTCTCTCTCTCTCTCTCTCGAATCTCTGTGTCACTGGAAGCTTTCGAAAAGTGCTCATGGAGTGCTTGATAATTCTCCCACACTGCTTTCACACTTATTTCACTGGACGCTATCCAGCGGATTGACAAAATGCAGCCATTGTCTTAATAAACGCTGTCCGGTTTCTTTTGCACATTGACCCAGTTCTGTTTGATTTTTTGGAGAGGCATGGTACAGTGTTGGTACTTAGATCACCACTGTTTAAATGACTTCAATTGACCCCTAAGTCTATTTTAGCTAAAAGGATTCCATGTGAGTTGTTTGTTTCCCACAGGTTATATTTAGGCTCCTTTCATTTATACCAAATTATCCTTGGTATTCCAAATTGCTATTCCCTAAGGATGATTGCTTTCGACTTGTGAAACGATAAGGAAACAAATATTTGTTTTGGGTTCATTAATATTATATTGTGACACAGGAATCTGGTAGGCAGTGTATTCATGTCATGTTCACTTAGGAGTGGCAGTATGACACCTCAGCGCATCTGGTTTTGTAAGATTTCTCCCTCTGATTTTTTTTTTTTTTCTTCCTCTAAATCGTGCAGAAGATATATCAACCATGTCAGATCTTTTTAATGATTGAACAAGTAGCTGTTTGTTTTTAGGTAGCCCAAAAAGCTTAATAGATGTTCTTACTGGTATGTCCTATTTTTCCAAGCAATTTTCACTAAGTAGCACAAATCATGTTTTATTTAGATTTAATAGCTTAAATTATTCATATAGTGATGCTTAAAAATGTCACATTCAACAAGTTGCTTCCCAAGTTGCCAGAAATGTGGGCATGTGATGGGGTCCTAAGTCTAAGATGCTTCTGGTAGGATATTCATTTAAAAAAATCCTGGTGTCTGATGATCTTGAGGTCTGCTTTGAGAAATGTAGCCAGGTTGTGGCCACTGCTCCCATTTAACGAGGTTCTGTCAAGCACAGAATTTATTTTAAAGTTTTATTGATGGCCTATACGTTTATAAATATCCTTGGCCCTGATTAGCTTAGCGATTTGAAATTCCCTAATGTTACTGGTTGTCTATTGAGATCTGCAGATACTGGTTTATTTGCTTCCCCAAGGTTCTGGGTAGTCTACTGATGGCAGTGCCGTCAGTCGTTATGCACCTTGGCTGTAAAATTCGCTGCCTACAGTCTCTTCCATGCACATGTATCTGGTACAGTGTGTTGAGGACCCTCTGAATGTACCTGTGGATGCTGGTACTGTACTATAGAGGAATCTGTTGTATTGTAATACCTTCTGCACATCAGACAAGTCCAAGTAAATGTAAAACCTGGAAAACAAAATGATTTACAGAAAGAGATGTGCATGAGTTGTTATGCCAACGAAAGGTCGATGAAAATGGTGATTACACCTTTCAGCAATTTAAATTCAACCTTTTTTTTTCCAGATGCTATATACAGCGTCTACCAACACTGCTGTGGTTGTGTGTTCTGTAACACAGGACTGGCTTCCTGTGTTGCTATTAAAGGACATAATCCCAGGTTGCTGCCACAGTGTAACAGTAATTGTCACTTTTAGTAAAGCCTGTTATTACAAGACTGACTGTACATCCTGTAGGAATAAGAGAAAGTCTGTATAATACAGGATTTTAATCGTTTTCATACGTTTTTTATGTTTTCTTGTTTGGGTCGTTTCTGTTGGGTCAGATGAAATGATTTTTTATGTTTTTCAGTATTCCCTGGGATCTTTGTAGTCACACACATGGAGTCTATTTAATTAATTTAAACAGTTGCACACCTAAATAATGCGCTGATTTAAATCACTGAGATATCATTGAAATATGTACCCTAATTCTGTAGCAACATCATTTGTAGATGTCAGTTAAAACAGATGCAAGGTTTCTTCATAATAGTTTATTCTGATCCAATTGACTCCAGTAGGCAGTATCTTATTATTGTATTAATAATCATGCGTAAATCTATAGCTTTTCTTGGTTATGTAGCTTCTTTTGTTTAATTGGGCAATTTATGTATATAAATTATATAAGTGATGGTGTCTATTTGTGAGAAGTTTTTTTCTGCTTGTTTTTGTTCACAGATAGTTTAGATACATGCACTCAAAATATACGTTGTTTGAAAAAAGCCTCCATACAAAATTAAAAAAATAAAGATATGACATATATTGCAACTTGAGGGCAATGTGCCTAATATACATGCCACTATCGCAGAAACGAGTGTGGTTGGATTGGTCATGTGGTGGTGACTGTTTGTTGATTTGGAAAGTAATTGCCTATTAATGATGGAAAACTTGAGAGTGCTTAAGAGGCCTCAGATTAGAATACTTTTGTTTTGGTTTGGTTCTTCTTATTTCTATTTGTTTTTGTTTTAAAAATGGGAGTACATTAGCACTGTGTTTCCAAATGTTGCTTTCTTTACTCTAACAACATGCCCCATAACTGACTCCTCTGCTAAACTTACGTGCAGAACGAAAAGGAAATCTGAAAGCTACTGAGTGAGTGAACAGTGGAGCTAAACAAATTATTTATTTCTTAGCAGACACCCTTATCCAGGGTGACTTACAATTGTTACAAGATATCACATTATTTTTACATACAATTACCCATTTATACAGTTGGGTTTTTACTGGAGCAATCTACCTTGCTCAAGGGTACAGCAGCAGTGTCCCCCACCTGGGATTGAACCCACGACCCTCCGGTCAAGAGTCCAGAGCCCTAACCACTACTCCACACTGCTGCCCCAATGGGTGTTGCACGTGATTTGAAAGTTGGCGAGTATGGAAGGCCACCCGGGTCTAAAACACATTGCTTAGTACACTTTTCAAATATTTATTACACGTTCTAATTTGATTTTGGTACATGTTGTAATTCTATTTATTACGCATATTAATTTGGCCAATCAGATCACTGAAAATTTAATGCAAATCAATGCATTTTAAGAAAATAGTATGTGTAATAAATTATCCAATTAAAAGTCGCCTTATATCTGCCATTCCCGCCCAATTCGTGGTGGTATATGGACTTGGCATTGAGTAAAGTCTAGTGAAAGATGGACAGACCCAGACCCTCAGAGACAAGCATCCACCAGTGGTTTCAGAGCCTTAGAAATTGGTTTAATTCAGTGGTAACCCCACTGTAACTAATGTGTCATTTTAAACAAGTGTTGAAAGATCTGACATTGAATCTAATGTTAGCTATGGTAACTCAATATTTTAATGTAAATCTGAAATAAATATAATTAGAAAATAAAAAAAAAGATTGTGTACATTGTTAATACAAACAGCCGTGTTACATGACGGTCAACATTGTCTGTCTCAAAAAGTCAGCAGCACTCAGCAAATCTATATTTGCACCATAGAAGAAAATCCCTTGATTTGCAATTTTCCTTATTCTTGATTTTTAAAAAGATGTTATCCCAAATGTGATTGGGCTACTCTTGTAATTACGCTGCATGACTGTAAAATGACCAGCCCCTATGTAGAAAATACGTAGTTCATTTACATTTATTTAGAACACGTACTATTTAATGTATTCCGATTGGTCCAAATCAGTATGCGTGCTAAATATTTGAAACGTGTACGTTTTTAACCCGGATGGCCTTCCATAGGTGAGTCACATGATGCGATTCTGTGAGAACATACATCTGAATAAGAACAAGCAGATTTTCAAAGTTGAACATTTAACATAAATAGTAAGTGATTTTTTTTTGTTGGTTTTTTTAGTTTTGTTTAGCACCGTAGTAGTTAACACTGGTGCAGTACGTAATTTGTGAATTTAACTGTTTGTCCTGCAATATACAATATAAATCTGAAAAGCAATAACATAAATTAAATGCATGTTCCAGTTATTATTTCTATGTGTATCTCAGTATATCGCTGACCTTGTTATATAGTGTGTTTATACTGAACTCTGACACAGTAAATATAAAATAAAAATAAGAATGTGTTTCCTGAAAACATATTTGTCAATAAGGGATTAAAAGCTGTAGGAAACACTCGGAAATATACCCGCTTCTTTCTTCTAGTTATGAGCTCTTGATTATTGCATTTCCTTACCCAGATCAACGCCACAATCTTCTCTCATTCTACGCAGGAAATAACAACCTGTCAGCCTGACTATTATAAATGGACTCAGTACCTCTTTGTCAAGCTTTTTGAAGCCGGACTGGCCTACCAGAAAGAGGTGAGTGGTCTTAAATTATTTAGAAGATGCCAGGTCTGGGGTCACGAATTCCCTGTGCAGTGTGACTCACAGTCAGGGGAGCGCAGGTTCGCCTCGTGGTTGTGCAAAGTCTTCGCTGGGGTTTTCCCAGGGAGCAAAATCGACAGGGACCAAGACACCTCACAGCACTTACTGGCCAGGCACCCGATGAGCGCAAGCGTCCGTCTGCTGGGCTGGTCATTGTCCTGTCTTGCGTGTCTTGAGCGTCCTTGTGGAAATGCTGCGCTCTGGTTTATTGTTAGCGGTGATCTAGTCACAACCCCATAGAGGACTGAGGCATTGTGGCTGCCTGTTCCAGAGCGGACAGAGAGCCTCCCTTCAGCACCAGCACTAAATTACTCAGGTGCTGGCTTTAGCGTTGTGACCATCATTTTATAACGAGCAAAAACAAAAAAATCAATACTGTGTGTCGTTTCTAACTCAACTCATAGATTTTCATCAGTCTCCTTTGCCCAACTCATTCATTATTGAAGAGATTTGAGTTTGTCCCGTTAAGATCATCTACAGGGAAAAAAACAAAAAAAAACTTTCCAAAGTGAATCACGAGACACAATAATAAAAAAGGAATGGAAATAAAAAAACATTTTTCATAGATTAGTAGTTTTCAACCATTTGGCAATAATCTAAGGGCCACCAAATACCGTAAAACAAACCCATCAACCAATATATAAAATGCATTGTACTGTATTATACAGTAGGCACTTTGCTTAGGTAGCCTACATTTCTGCTAGTCACCATGACTGACCTTGTCTTTTGTTACTTAGAGATCCTTAATCATTTAAAGTGGTTATAGCTGATGAAATGTAATCCCACAAATCTTTCCTGACATGCATTTCATTCACTGTGGCCAATAAGCCTGACAGGTATTGAAATAAACACTTTTTATAGCTAATGTATTTTTCATAAAAAAATATATAACCTGCTACCATAGTAAGTTAAAGAAAGCTCTGTTGGAATGCCTTAAATGTCACGTAGTTTTGCACTTCCTGGGTCATTTGCCCAGAGATTGAAATGGGCCCAACCCCTAACCGTGCAGCTGCTTCCCTTGATGACTGACATACCCTAAAGACACCGCTGAGGGGAAGTGACTAAGGAAGCGAAAAGAAACAGAATGCCTGAAAGTAGGGTGCAAACCGAGCACTGTCATTAAACTGGTACGGAACCAGATATACTTTTTAAAATAAAATACATATTTGCTATAACAAATGCACGTGTGGTTGAAATTGTGGAATTATTTCATTAGCCCCTTTGAACATATTAACGAATGGTAATTTGTTTTCTCTTTAAATAAACGCAGTATTCTCAGGTGCCCACCCTTGCCTTAATTCTCAAGCCATCATGACCCTGCTGTAGCCATGTCCTTAATTATTCAGTTAATCAGTCCAGAGACTTAGTACTATAATTAAGGACCTGCAAATATTTAATTCAAGTCTTTGTTCTGTTTTGTGTATTAACCAATCCCACCCAGGATATGCACCACAATTTATAGCAAGCTAGAAGTGAAATGTTAGCTTTTTGTATGGAGAGACTAAGTATGTGGTGTCACTGGACAGGCCCTGGTGAACTGGGACCCTGTGGATCAGACCGTGCTGGCGGACGAGCAGGTGGATGAGAATGGCTGCTCTTGGCGCTCCGGAGCCAAAGTAGAGCAGAAATACCTCAAGCAGTGGTTCATTAAA
Source organism: Acipenser ruthenus (assembly GCF_902713425.1). Classification (NCBI taxonomy): domain Eukaryota; kingdom Metazoa; phylum Chordata; class Actinopteri; order Acipenseriformes; family Acipenseridae; genus Acipenser; species Acipenser ruthenus. The sequence goes on from NC_081192.1 coordinate 80,059,811, forward strand.
ACCACACATTACGCAAAGGTGAGCTACCAACTTGGTGCCTACTTGTAACATTGAAAAATACCCTTAGTATCATAATGTTCGTCTGCTGTGCTATTTACTCCAGGTGAAGTCCATTCACAACACTGCAAATTGAATGGTTTCCTCATCCTTATTTACTTCCTGTGTTCCAGGTGATAGGACCCTATCTAGCCCCCATATAGTTTACCCTGTATGTAGAATGTGAATGGAAAGTTCGGGTATGTTGTTGCGGCATCTAAGAGAATGTGAAAATGTTTTCATACTAATGAGCTGTCTTGTGTGTATGTTTAAAACATTTTAAGTAGGGGGGGCTCCCGAGTGGCGCATCCAGTGTAAGCACTCTCTTATATATGTGCTCTATAGCCTGGACATCACTGGTTCAAGTCCAGGCTATTCCACAGCCGACCGTGGACGGGAGCTCCCAGGGGGCGGTGCTCAGTTGGCTGAGCGTCGTCCGGGGGGAGGGAGGGTTAGGTCTGCCAGGGTGTCCTCGGCTCACCACGCACCAGCGACCCCTGTAGTCTGGCCGGGCGCCTGCGGGCTTGCCTGTAAGCTGCCCAGAGCTGCGTTGTCCTCCGACGCTGTAGCTCTGAGGCAGCTGCACGGTGAGTCTGCAGAGTGTAAAGAAGCGGACGGCTGACAGCACACGCTTCAGAGGACAGCGTGTGTTCATCTTCGCCCCTCCCGAATCAGCGCAGGGGTGGTAGCAGTGAGCTGAACCTAAAAATAATTGGGCATTTCAAATTGGGGAGCAAATAATAAAAACTAATTGGCAACGACTAAATTTATAAAAAAATATATATATATAAGTAGGGATGCACCGAATCCAAATTTTGGGATTCGGCCAAATACAGAATCCATCTCAAAAGATTCGGCTGAATATCAAACCGAATACCGAATCTACAAAAACTGTCAAGAAAACTGAAAGAAACTGTTGAATGAAAAAACAGACTGGCAGCTACAAACAAGGGATGCGCACAATCTATAGTTTTGAGCCTTTTAGTAAATAGTATTTTTATACCTAATGGAAATATATCCCCGAATAAGATTTCAGTTTGAAACTTACACAATTTACCGCTAGCCCCTCCCCCCACAACAGAAACATCAAAATACAGAACCGTTTACTTTACCTTTACAAGAAAGGAGAGCTGCATCTTTGCCATAACCCACTATTTTCTTTTATGACGTTTTAACCTGTGTCACCTGATCTGAGACTGAGAGCTATGAGGAAAAAATTACTGTGATGAGTAACCTTAATCTCCCTGCGAAATAAAACCCACGTTGATTTAAATGCACCATGTGTATAACACATATTAAATAGGCTATGAAATAGTTTTAAAATTATTAATCTGTTTTTCTCTCTAAATCTTACTTATTTATATTCTATATGCATTTATTAACTTCAAAACTTATTTACTGCAAAATTTTACACCATGGAAATTGTGATGTGAATGTGCTGTTGCATACGGGGTTATGTTTGCATTCAGCAGCTGCGTGTGTTTAGTGCGGGCACCACCAGTAATTTAGGGAGTCGAGAGCTGCGACAGAGTTCATCAAACGTGTTCTTGTTATTAAATACAAGAGTTACGTTCAATACCGGATTCGTGTCTTTTATTTAAAGAAGAACTGCACACGTTGGAGGGATGTATTAAAACTGATGTACGTCTGGGCGGATATATAGGATTTGGATTCGGTTCACCGAATCCTAAGTATTCGGCCGAATCCCAACCCTGCACAAAAAGTAGGTATTTGGGCTGAATTCGAAACCGAATATTGGATTCGGTGCATCCCTAATTTTAAGACTCTCTTTTGAAAGCCGGTAGAAAAAGTTACATTTACTATATATACCAATCAATAACAGATTGAGTCTATTACACGCCTTACAAAAAATAACGATTTGTTGCTTGTTGCTTGCTTGACCATAAATTATTTTACACACAGTATAAATGTCACTTTCCTCCAAACAAAGAAAGTGACTGTGCTACTACCAATACACAATTTACACTTCTTACAAGAAACAAACAACAGAAAAACACTTTCAGAAACCTATCAAAATAAAGGTTGCTGTGTACAGACTATGCGTGAAGAGTCCAGCAGCAGGAACATTCTCTCTAGGCTAGTGATCGTTACCATAAGGGTGTTGTACAAATCAGCTGTTTCTATCTCACTATACTGTTGTTATTATTTCTTCATTTTCCTAATTCACCTCTGGGAAAATTCAAGCTGCTCGGTTTGACAAAAACTATTTTTCCTGGCAAACACCTACTTTGCTTGCACGAAAACAAAACTGTACAGTTTACATTTCTTTTCTCTGCTTAATTATAAAAGCCACGCTTCACTGTCGAGCATACATCAACAGATTGGGAATGAGCTGCACCAGTCTGCAACCATCATTTCCTACATACCCACGCAGTGGCCCTGGCAGTGGGCCTGCTGTGTTTCTAACACACTCAATGGAGTCTAAAAAGTATGTGCCAGCCCCTCCCCTATCACAATGACCAAGGTGATATTTAATTCATATGGGCAATACAACCTGACAAAACAACTTCCCTGATTATCTATTAAATCTTATCACGGATGTTCCACCAGCCAGTAAATCCATACTACATTTTAGACTTGGTTTTCTAGCTGACAACTTAAATATTTTAAATTAAATTAAAGAGAAGAAAAAAGAAAGTTGCTATAGTTACAGCATTTCCTAGTCTGTGCGTTTGTGAAGCTCACTGAGGGTGCTGAGACGGGTTGTCTTAGTTCTCTTTAAGCATACTCGTATAGGAAAAAAGAAACACTGTATATCAGATATATTAAAGTAATACAGTTGACTCTAATCTCTAATCCGAACGCTGGTAGTTTGAACTGACCCTACAATACAAACCATGCTGTCATCATAGAATGCATGCTAATAGCGGCTGTAGAAACCACACTTCACTATCCTAATTCTGTGATGAGTGTGTTGAACATTTACAGTTGTCACTGTATTTTCAGTTTTTGATTAAATAAAAGTTTAAAAAACATCAAACAAAGACAAGGCCATTTATACTTAGTATAGTACATATTCTGATCAGTGCTCCAAACAAATCACTTGCCTGGTCCGAACACCTTCAGATTAGCATCTACTGAGGACCTCCATACATTTTTGGATACCTTTGGTATGCCTTAAATCAATTTCAAGCCTAAATGTTATCCTATTTCCTGTAGTATATCCCTGCCATTTATACTGTATACAAAACTGAGCCAAAAAATATACATTCTAACTACTGAAGCATAATCAATTTCTAATGATACCATTTTGCTTCTGTAGGACACATTGACATTTGTCTCTGATCAATAACCCCTACCTGCCAATCTGTTTAAATCATTTATTTTGAAAAATTAGTTTGAAAATGCAATCTGTTTTTCACAGAGAGGCTGCCCTTTGTTCTGCTACTGTTGATTCGAAGCTTGTCAGCAGCATATTTCCTTTACAATCTGTTGTCAGTTTAAATGGGGGTGAGCACCATCCTATCAGTTGTGATCCATTGTCTGTCTGTGCATATTCATCCCAAGTGTCTTTTAAATTACCCTTTAAGTGATATCGCTTGCAAAAGAGATCTGTCAGAAGGGCCTTTTAAATGAAGATATCTGTTGAGAAAGAACATGTTGAGAAGCTGCAGTTTAGGAATACCTGTGCAGCAGGGGCTTTACACTGATAATAGATTTTTAATTTTTAGTATTTTAATTTACAGATTGAGCTGGTCCTAGCAGGACATACTGAAAAAAAGCATGAAGATGTATTTGTACAGTGAAGTAGTTTATGTAAAAGAGTAAATGTCATGTTCTTTGCTTTTTTAAATTTCTTTGTGTGGTTCTGGGTTATGTTGCACCAATACTGAGTCATTTCCATTTCTCTAAACCTTACCGATACTAAGGCAAGATTTTTTAGCACAAGTTATTAAAGCGTGTTCAAATTCAGGGTATATAGAGGATGTCTTGTTTGTCTGACCAGCTGCCTGTATATCTCACTTGCATTTAAAGCCGCTTATCCATATGCGATCAAACTTGCTAATGATATTCTTTATTATTATTTGTTTATTTAGCAGATGTCTTTATCCAAGGCGACTTACAGAGACTAGGGTGTGTGCAGAGTCGCTTACAAGAACGTCTCACCTGAAAGACGGAGCACAAGGAGGTTAAGTGACTTGCTCAAGGTCACACAGTGAGTCAGTGAGTGAGCCGGGATTTGAACCGGGGACCTCCTGATTACAAGCCCTTTTCTTTTAACCCTCGGACCACACAGCCTCCTGATGCACTTTTCATTGCAATAGATCTTGGACCTTTCTTTTTCTTCAAAACTTTTATTAAAGCACATTTACAGGCTTCACAAGTTTGTTTATTGAGATCAGCTGGAGTCGAACAGGACAGTTTGCTGCTTTTTCCTGTATCCTTTGCAGTCTAAAAGCTTGGTCACACAGGCAACAGGAGGAACACATTTGTTGCCTGCGTGTTGCCTTGCAGTTTGCAGTGGTCACACGAGAGACAAGCATACATTCAACAAGCTGGCAACACCCAGGCAACAACGTAATGCAACCCAATCATAATGCACGTTTTTGTCACGAGACGTAAACATGCTGTGAAGGAAGACTACGATATAAAAATGGACTAATTACGTTAACAAACCTGTAGTTCCTTCTTAATTAAATAAAAAGGTGTACATTAGTAGAATTATTTAGTTAGTAGGTCTACATATTTAATGTGCGAAACACAATAAATATATCGGTATTCATTATCCTGTACTTTTAAATTCTAGGCTTTTGAGAGAAAGAAGGCAGACCTGAGATTTTTTTAAAACAAATTTAGTTTACTGTTAAAATTAAAGATGTTATGTGGGGGTTAATGTAGAAATGACAGGCATACTGCATACACTGCAAATTAATTTAAAATAAAACATTTAAAAAAAAAAAGGTACACGTGTATTTTATTATTGTAAGATAAATGTGTTCCTAGCTTAAATATGTTATTGTAATCGTGGACATTAACGTTCGCTTATCCACATACACACTGTATTGCAGATCTATAGACTACATATAATTAATTGGATGAAAGGCAGGAATCGGAATGTATCATATACGCTGTCTGTCTCACTTTATGGCCTATCCATATTATCACGTGACACTACTATCAAATTTGATTGGCTGGTATTGAAAATGTTGCCCTCGTGCTGCCTGAAAAATAGAACATTGTCCTAAGTGGGAGACGTGTTGCCAGCATGTTGACCAGGGTGGTGTCACGAGGCTACGAGCTGGCAACAAATATCGCCCGTGTGACCAGGCCTTTAGGCTTTTTATAACCATGCGAGTTTAATATTGACAAACAGTGGGTGCAATTTTTAATTCCCGATTCCTCTTTCGGACCCGACACATTCTTATTAGCACAGGCTATTGAGAGAGGATCCTGATAACCTGATAAAATGTAAAAAGTCCTCATTTAAATAATTCCATTATTGTACTTCAGGCATATCATTTATTCATACAAATAATTACGTTTTTAATTTAGCACTCACAGCATTGTGTTGACATATTCCTGTTGCTGCCCATTAGTGGAGTGGATTGTTCTTCACAGAAAGGGGCTAATTGAATTAGAAAATTGAATCCACTGGTCTTTTTGGTGCTGAAGGTTACATACGCTTTCAATGCACATTGCAGTTCCCTTTCAAGTACGAAATGTAACCATTACCGAATATGTATTTACCTCCTAAAGACCCAAAACCTAAATAAGATATAACAAAGCTGCTCAGCCGAGATTTTCACATTTATTGTGTTTTTACACAAATTACATATATTAAATAATTGCTGTATTAGGTTTACTAATTACACGCATTTGTGCACAACAGCCTGTTGTTTGTTACATCCCACTGCGGCCTTGTGCCCCACGTGAAGCCAGCGGCTCAAGTCACTCCTTCTCGGGGATCAAGCAATGTAAGTCGGCTGACTGTGCTCTCCCCCCAGGCTGCAATAGCTCCGTCTGGAGTTATTTTATTCTCGTTTTGGCTTCGGCCAAAATTATGTGACGGTTTGTATAATTAAAGTAATTGTTATTACTGTATTTTGTTGAGAAAAATATTTTTCTTTTCTCATTCTGTTTTTTCTGTTTTCATAGAGGCCTTTCTGCAGGATGTGTTTTGCGACACACGTGTAGTGACAGCAGCTGCTGGGCTCTGCAGCACTGCGCAGGACCAAGAGTCTGCTTCGGTTGTGATTGCTTGCAATCTCTACCACAGCATCTTGATGCTGTTTTGGTGACAGCTTTGCATCACCATTATGAGGGCTGTTAGTTCATTCTAACAAGCAGGCTTCCCTCAGTCTCGTGTGAGTACTGACTGAGTGGTTTTGCCAGTAGCTTACACGGGTGGGCATCCCTGTACAGTGCTACCCGCGGTAATTGGTACCAAGGTCACCGACCTGCTTTGTTCCCAACCCGGTACCGTACCGTACCGAACCTGACACCCTGGGATTCTTCAAGAAGCTGCTTGATGAGATTCTGGGATCAATAAGCTACTAACAAACAAATGAGCAAGATGAGCCGAATGGCCTCCTCTCGTTTGTAAACTTTCTTATGTTCTTATGAACCGGGACCGAGGTTGCCGCACCAGTACCATACCGTACCGACCCAGTTCTAAAGTCACCGAACCGGTACTGAACCGTCCCGGTACCATCCCAGTTCCGACCCGGTACCATACCGACCTGGTGCTACAGTCACCAAACCGGTACCGAACCGTCCCGGTACTGTACCGTAACAACCCACTACTGACTGGTGCTTACATCCCCGGTCCAGTACCAAGCCTGTCTAAAGGCACTCTCTTGGTGGAAACAGCCTGCCCATCTATGCCTTGGCATAGCGCTGGGCTGTTTCCCCAGAAGGGAGGTCATCACCACGGACGCGTCCAGCCTGGGCTATGGCGCTGTGTGGAATGGCAGGCGGATGCAAGGTGTGTGGAACCCACCCTTGGCAGGGTCTTCACATAAATGTATTGGAGCTGCAGGCAGTTTACCTAGCCTTGCAGAATTTTTTGCAGGAGGTTCGAGGGAGACATGTGCTTGTCCATACGGACAACACAACAGTGGTGGCATACATATACCACCAGGGCGGCCTCAGGTCTCTCAGTCTCCATCTCGTGGCCTGCAAGCTTTTGCTCTGGGCACACAAGAACCTCCTCTCACTGCGAGCAGTACATCTGCCCAGTTAAGACAAATTGGGCAGCAGACCTCCTCTCAAGGGAATCTCTCAGCGCTTCAAAATGGAGGCTTCACCCCGAGGTGGTGAGCCTCATTTGGTAGAGATTCGGGAAAGCTGAAATAGATCTCTTTGCCTCCCAGGAATTAACCCACTGTCCCCTCAACTGTTATATGCCTTCCCACCGCTTGCAATGCTTCCGCTGTGTCTGGAAAAATTCAGGCAGGACCGGGCCAAAGTCCTCTTAGTAGCCCCTTATTGGCCCAGGAGACTCTGGTTTTCAGCCCTGATGCAGCTCCTGAGCGGCCAGCCATGGAGACTGCCCAAGTGCCACGACCTGCTCCGTCAGGCACGGGGGACCTTATGGCATCCCGACCCATCGATCCTGCAGCTCTGTGTCTGGCTCCTGAACGGTGGCATTTGAGTCGTCTGGGTTTGTCCAATGGGGTTATTGACACCCTGCAAAATGCCAGAGCAGCGTCCACGCATTCCCAGTATGGGTACAAGTGGGGCGTTTTTCAGACTTGCCTCGGGTGTTTGACCCCACGACCTGTCCCATGGCAGTAATACTGCAATTTGTGCAGCTGTTGGATGAAGGGAAATCCCCCTCTATGTTAAAGGACTATCTGGTAACTATTTCAGCTTGCCATGTCAAAATTGACTCAGTCTCCCCAGGAGCTCACTTCCTGGCGGGGCAATTTTTGAATGGAGCTCGGTGGCTTTAGCCGCCTATGAAGGATATTGTTCCTCACTGGAGGCTTAATGTGGTTCTTGATGCACTCATGAAGCCTCCATTTGAGCTCCTGCATTCAGCTGAGCTGAAATATTTATCGCTCAAAGCAGCTTTCTTGCATGCTGTCACCTCCGCAAAGCGGGTGAGTGAGATGCAGGCATTCTCCATTGCAAAAGCCTGCAGGACAAAATTTACGCTCCGTACCAGTCCTGCTTTTTTGCCGAAGACATTTCATGTAAACCAGTCTGTGGAATTGGAGGCTTTCCAGCCATCTCCTTTCCAGTCTGATAGAGAGTGGCAGCTCCATATGCTCTGTCCAGTGAGGTTAAGATTGGAGACCAGAAAATTGAGTCACGTAGTGGGAACAGCACAGCTTCCTTTTGGTCTGGTGTGTCATAGGGAAAAGTATCTTCTTTCAGTCGTCTGTCTAATAGTGGCAGCACTACCAAGCCAAGCAAGATTACACCTCTTTTATGACATAGGAGTCTACTGAAAGAAGATTTGAAATTCCATTACAGGGATGGAAATAAGAATCCCATTGCAAAGCAGCTCGATCCATTCCTGGTTTTACTATGAGTTTAAGAAGACACACATGAGCTTTTACATATACACTGGGGCTAGTGGAGTTCATATTAAAACATGGAATGGGTGAAACTGCTATGCAATGGGAGTCTTATTTTTATGCCTGCATTAACAGTGCAAATTAAAAAAAAATAATGTTAAGATGAATTGCTGCAAAGCTGTAAATACATTTGAAAATGGGTCAGTGGTGTTAGCAGTTTCATGAGCACTGAAAGCATAATTGGACAAATGAATCCCTCCGCCGACGATAGATGACTTTCTAATGCAGCTTAACTTTTCCACATCAAAAAAAGGTACCCATTTGAAAATCTATCTAAACAATAAATGAACTGGAAATTCGTGACTGCAGTCGGTGCTAAAAACATTTAAGAGAGTTGTTACATTTTTTTCCCTTTTGGCTAGTCACTCAATTTCTCAACTTCTTCACTGAAGTTCATGCAAAGGACAGTGCATGCAGCTTGTCATCTTGTGCCCATCATTTTGATTACTTGCAATGTGAACAAACTTGATGGCAGATCACAGCTAGTTGTTTGTTTTTTTTGCCAATTGACTAAATCCCTGGTGAAGTAATCACCAAAATGTGTGGGAAAGCATCACTTTGATATGATAGTTAGAATCTCCCATAATGTAATCCAGAACAAAAAAAACTGGCTCTATGTAATTTGTCACATTACAGTTTTGCAGGAAATCTTTTCCTTACCATTGCTATTTTCTGTGCTTTAAGTATCCCTCCAGTGACGGAGGAAGAGAAAGATGGGCCCCAGTGCAGGACCTTATTGTGGGCCCCGACCTTTAAGTAATACTTTTATCAACATAAAACATGCCAAGTCAAGTGTTCAATATTGAACAATATTTTATTCTCAGAATGGTTAGCATGTATGAAACACTATACGACTGCATGTAATAAGAAGGTTTTCTACTCATCTACTTGAATTGCATTTTGTGTGTATCTTTACTTCTAATACTACACAAACTAACAAGTTTAATCACCAGTCCCTCCAAGATTCTGCAGAAATGCACAGAAAACCTTTTTTTTTTCAATCAGAAACACAGGCATGTTAATTTGCTTTCATTTATTTTGGTACCCAGCAGCACCTGTTAACAGCTTCCGTCTAAACTATAGGATGAATTGTGCTGCACACAGAGTATAACTGCAAAAGACTGCTGAACAACATCCCAAAACCTTCCATGAACACAGTAGGAAACTGTTTTGCAATATTGAGAAACCACTAGGCTAAAGTACAAGTGGTCACAGAGTTCAAAAAAGAGACACCAACGAAACATAAAACAGTGACTCATACCAGCTTCCATGCAAAGACAGTTATGAGGTAGGAAGCTCATTTTAATTCAAACATTTGTTTTAAAACATAATTAAGAGAATAGCAGTACCTGAAGAAACAAGGGAGAATAAAAACATAATTACTGGCACTAGTAGCTATAATGATATGAATGTGAAGGTAACATCTGCAATTATAAATGTGAAGGATATTATCACTGTTAAGTTGTTGTTTTTTTCTCCAAACTTTCGGACCCCTGTAGGGCTCTCTGAGTGTGTGGGCCCCTGTGCAATTGCCCCGGCTGAACCGACTATTCCTCTGCCATTGTATCCCTAAATATATATATTTTTAAAATCCCAACTGTTTTCATATTGGTTTTTACATGTCTTGAATATTAATTGACGGGGCAATGTAGACAAACATATCCCATACATATTGTTCACAGGAGCTTGGGTTAACCAGGTGAGCTTTTCAGAACAACAGCACCTGTACACAATTAACCACTTTGCCACAAGCTGTTTAATGAATACAATTATGAGAGAGAGAGAGAGAGAGAGAGAGAGAGAGAGAGAGAGAGAGAGAGATTATGTCTGCAGTTGCTTATCATATGTGTATGTTATCATCATCATTAGGCCTAGTTTCACTTGTAAATTAATTGTCCAAATGTATACATTTCAATACTGTTTTCTCATCTGTCAGATGCTATTCTCTATGTATACTGACATACTTTTTTTTTAAATTCTCTTAAATCTATGTTTGCTTTGTGTACCCTAGTGGGGTGATAAACTGTGGAAGAAGCCATTAAAAAAAAAAAAAAAAGGTATTTTACTCGAGTGCGTATTTTATTGTTTGATCACTTGTAAATTGTCTTTAATAGTTTAATTGATACATGTAAATTAAATGTATTTCGGAAGAGTTCACAAGCACAGCCTTCTGTTTGTCATTTTGCAGCCTCTGCTCGATGCATTGGTTGACCTTCCTGAGTGGTATGGTGTGAAGGGGATGCAAGCCAACTGGATAGGAGAATGCACTGGATGCTTCTTCGACTTCCATTTAAAGGTAGGTGGCACCTGTACGTCCAACCCTGTCTTTAAGGGTTTTCTGGGCTCTCTTTATCTCTTAGCAGCATCCCAACAGGTAATCTTCATGATCAATAGAGTACTTGAAAGCAGTGACCAGTGTTTGGAGTTTTTTTCACGGTTTCCCATAGCAACCTCAGCAAAGCGAGCAAATCACTGACCTGGTGAAGCATCCGTTTTGTTCCTGCAGTTTCAATATGTCACCTGAGAGCTTTTCACTAGAGGCACAAACTATATATATACAAAAACCCAGTCCAGCTTTGAGACTAGCAGTGTAGATGCCCATTACTGTACTATTGTGTGCAGTGCAATGCACCTGTATAAATACATTCAAATAAATGATTAATACGTGACTTGCTGAAGCTGTGAGTTGATGCCTCTGCTGTTTGTCTTGTGTCGGGGTGGTCTAGGTGAATGGTAAGGTGGCAGGGGAGAAGCTGTCGGCATACACCTTCACTCCTGAGGCTGTTTACGGAGCCACTCATCTCTCCATTCTTCCGAGTCACCGGTTACTGCACGGGAATAGCCCCCTGAAAGAGACCCTCCAAAAGGATTTCATAGCAGGGAAAGGTAAGGGACTGCTTTAGTGACACTGTGGTACAGTGGTAGTAATTGCTTGTATCCATGGGACTATCGGTATGCATACAGCACTGTTCTGTCATTGAAAAGACCAACAGAATCATAAACATTATCTAAAGCAAGTTTTTGAGGGAAAAAAGTAAATACTGCCCTGTTAAATGTGTCCATGGCCTTGACCTCTTGAATTCATGTTGAAGCCATGTAACTTAAGTTTATTCACGATAGAGACAGCATCCATTTGATACACAGCTGCATTCTATGATTCTTTACATTTTCTGTCAAAATGAACTGTTTCACTGCCACATTATTTTATTCAATGATACAGACATGTCATGATTTATAGAAACATAAAAAATAACTGGTTACAAGGCAAAGAATAAAGCTGAGCTTCCTACATTCTACAAAGTGGCTTGTTATGCATTCAACAACCTGTTTTTTCTAAATGTACCACTTGTGATTGTTCTATAGTTATTGATTAAATAATGCATGGTTCTATTCAGTAGAATACTACAAGTACTACTAATACCAAATGAAGGACACCAAAATGCTACTTGGCATTGTCATGTCAGGTGTGTCAACAGTTTATCACAAAACGAAGGTGGTTAAATAAGGAAAGTCAATGTGCGCTGAAGCGATTGTGTGCCAGCTGCACTTTCTGTATTCATTTTTTTCTTTTTTCCTATACTCAATATCTTTGTATAAAACACGACTTTGCTATGGTACAGTACAACAGTTACAAGGCAGGCAGTGACTAATGATAACAAATGAAGAACATAGCAAAGTGCTCAACACATTCTGCACTTTGCTATGCTTTCCTTTGCTTCCACCCCCATTAAGTGGTGCTTTGTGTTGTAATTGGGAGTCCCACTGAGCTCTTTGTGCAGCATAGGCTGCTGAAGATGTGTTGTCATTAAAAGTGATGAGTGAAGACAGGTCTGATCTAATTAATCAAACATGGTTGTCTGTATTTATAATTCACAATCCCTGCAGACTGCCTGACCTCGGTCATCGCTGTGAATCTTCTTACTGGACTGGAGATCCCTGTTACCATCTCAGCTAAACTGAAGTTCGAGGGTCATCTGGATACTACAATAGGTGAGTAGGCAATGCATATACAGCAGTGTACATGAATTAACCAACATAATAGACATAAAATAGACTTTACTGTCAACACACACATATCATTGAGCACTCCTCTGAGGCCATTCTCCAAGACAAACATGTATGTGAGTATGTTGAACTGAGATTCACCTGAAAAAACGAACAGTGTCAAAGAATGTTTGTGGCTGGTGCAGCTTTTCTGGATCCCATTCGTTTCTTCTTGGTGTTGAATCCTGTGAGAGGAGGCTTGCATTGACGAACCTACATATATACATGGAAACATTGAACAGAATAATTAGCCATGGAATAGTCTTTATTCAATCACTGGTGCAGGCTATAGAAAAGCGAATGTGCTGATATAGGCCTTGAAACTCAAAACTACCCTTAATTAAATCAGACCTATGTTAAATATTGTCAGTCCCTTCTAGCTGCATGAACAACTCTTATGCGTTGACTAATTCTGTGATAAGTGTGATCAAGACTAAACCAATTCTGGATAATATCACGTATTGCTTCAACCCTAATGTAGACCTGAACAAGGGAAGTTGTGAAACCCAGGACTGAGTGTAGGGCTCGTGCAAGCCTGGTGCTGATGTCCAGTAAAATTGCTGCTTGCTGAGCAAACAGAAGCCTTGGCTATTACAGAATCTCAACATACAAATATCCACCAGAGAAATAAAATAAAAGAATATAAAATTACTAAATTCGGAGACACAATTAATCTAAACAACATGGGGTAAGCAGTAAACCGTAACACCTCAAAGGAAGACCTTTTGACAAATTTGGTAATGACCCAAATGTACTAAAGGGCTGATATAACTATGATAAATTGAAAATATATTTCAAACTAAATAAACAATACAGAAGTCCATAGGAATTAAGAAAACATTGAGACTAAATAAAGATATCCCGAATAAAACAAATCAGTAATAAATAAGATAACATTAAGACTATCTAAACTTAACTAAATTAAAGCTCTGATCGGCCTGCATTGAACACTGACGTGTTTAATACCAAAAGAAAGGTACATTTTATGGAAACATATAAATAAGACCTGATTTAAAACTAGGAGTGATGTGGCAAGTCTCTACCTTAAAAAGCACTGATTTGAAGAAAATCATTCTTAAAATCACAAAAGACACAAAGGAGTGCCTACACCTTCACTACAAAGGAAGTTTCAACTGATATGACCAGCCAATCAGAAACTCTCTCCTTTGTTCCAAAAACCCATAAAACAAGAGTTTTAGCAACTAACCATGTCTTCAGTTAATTGTACCACTGCTCCTTGTCTTCAAAAATGGCTTCCAAGCTGACCATGTTTTTGAAAGTCTTGCTGCCTTAAGAAGTCCTTACTGCTTTACCTAAGAAGATGCTAATACTACAGACACTTCACTCAAGTATTACACAAGATTAATGCTTATTAGGGCTACCGAAGAAGAGAGATGAACCATGATATACAGTTAAAATCTCTGCGTGTATGTGATTAGATAACAGATGTCTCACCGTATAAATGTTAGTTTAAAAGCTGTGTTAGGAGGCTGTGTGGTCCAGTGGTTAAAGAAAAGGGCTTGCAACCAGGAGCTCCCCAGTTCAAATCCCGACTCACTCACTGTGTGACCTTGAGCAAGTCACTTAACCTCCTTGTGCTCCGTCTTTCGGGTGAGACGTAATTGTAAGTGACTCTGCAGCTGATGCGTAGTTCACATACCCTAGTCTCTGTAAGTCGCCTTGGATAAAGGCGTCTGCTAAATAAACAAATAATAATAATGTTTGGATGTTTTTAATGAGAAAGAAAATCTACAGTTGTATTCAATATTACACTCGGAATATCACATTCTGCACATAATTGACTACAATCGATGCAGTGAGAATACTTTATTATTCAAAAATCATGAAGCAAAAAAAAAATGCATAGACTCTTCACAAAAAGCCTTCGATACAACTGAAAACATGCATGCGCATGTCATTATACTGCAATTGAGCCAAATTCAAACCTTACAATAAAGGCGGATAAAGGCATCTGCTAAATAAACAAATAACAATTAAGGTGATTCTTTTTGTTAATCTGATTGCATGCCGTACAATTTGATTTGTAATTGCATGCAACTTACAGTTTTAAGCGGAGTGATTTTGAGAGAATCTCTACAGTTAATTCTATAGAAGTTGCTTTGACAAATTACTTGAATGCTATTATTGTTGTTTTGTTATATTGTATGAATATGTCATTATTGTTTAAAAATAAACTGAATAGTCTCATTTGCAAGCTTGCTTATATATATATCAACCTCAAGCCAGAACTCGAATCAGGGGGGAATGAATAGCTTACTGTTTGTTATCAGTAGATAACATCACAAAGGATTTATATACTGTAATGAATACTAATTGTTAAATTCCTTAATATTTAGAATAGAATTAGAATGTAGCTATAATGTAGCTATATATATATATATATAGGAGTGCCCAACAATGCCTGGGCAGCCCAGGGGGAGGGAGGGCTAGGTCGACCAGGGTGTTCTTGGCTCACTGCGCTCCAGCAACCCCTGTGGTAGCGGTGGGCTGAGCCTAAAAAATAATTGGAAACTACTAAATTAGGGAGAAAAACAATAAAACAATTGGCGACCACTAAATTTATTAAAAAAAAAAAAAAAAAGGTCTTTCATTTTATGTTTTCAGGGGACAGAGACAGCTTGTTTGACCCACTAATCATTTATTTAGGCCCTTTTATACCCCCTCTCACCCCCTCAGACGGAATTCCTGCAGGCCAGACCCGGCCGTGGTTTTGTGTGGAGAATGGCTTTATTTGCATTCATTGGAAAAGTTTTGCTGTGTTTAGCAGATTGTTTTTAACATCAAAGGGCACATTTCAAATACAGGCCTCTCTCTCTCACTGTTCCACTTCAGTTCAGTACAGTGTCCACTTCCAGATTGCACGTCAAAATAGGTATATTGCTGTGCTGCATGCTAAATTTCTGTCGGGTACTGTACACAACGTGCTTTAGATGTGTATTTATTGAACATGTTAATAGTTCAGCCAAATGTTAAGCATGTTATCTAAACGTTTAGCCGTTATCAGAAATACGTTATCAAAAATGTGGGTGTTAAGTGCAGTGACCTTTTATTAAGGCATGTAACAACTTTTAGGTTACAGATTAAAAAAAAAAAAAATCTTATAATGTAGGGTACTAATAGCGATTCAATAAACAAAATACCACAGATCCATTCACAGTTGTACACCGCTTCACTGAAATACCGCTTTTCCTGCTTTTCTGTAAGTACTTGCTACTTGCAGTTTTGGTTTTAGCCTTCCATTGTTATCATTTCTGTTTTTGTTACAAAGTCTCTTGCACTAAACGGATTAGTCAAACGTTTCACAAAGTTTTCCATATAGTCTAGTCTAGTATACTGTCTGACTTATAGAAAACCATATTGTGTATCCAATTTTCAAGGACAATGGTGAAGCGAAGCGCTGTTAACCACAAGCGAGATACCTGAGGTATACCAGGGGCCTCAAGTGCAAAACCCCCTAATGACACAGATTCATTTTTGGAGTATGGTAGTATTTTGTTATTAGCTGTTTTTATGACCTGATTTATACTTTTTTTTAAACTAAAACAGAAGCGAATGGGCTGTAATGCTATTATCCTTGTTACGGTGTCATTTTGAAGCAGTAAACAATCATGCCTTCCTTCATAGGCGGAGCGTATAAGAGGCATGGGGAGGCCTCCGCAAAAAAAAATTGCCCAAACCCTCACAAGAAATTGTTCTGACCAACACAAAACATATTTGTGAGAGAAGAAGATCGATTTTTTTACAGCAAACGGCCAAAGCAGGTCTAACAAACATATTTCTCGTTTTCCTAGCCCGCAACCGCAAGACCGCTAGGGCAGCTGGGATATCAAAATCAACACTAGTATAGATACAGGATTTAGCTGCATTTCAGTGTCATTGGAAGAGATTGCTTGGCTGGTTTAACGTCCGTTCTTTCCGCCGATCTGAGCCCCCCATACCGCTGCACGAGGCAGCCGACGAAAACTCCCTTGCCTGGAACATCCTCTTCACAATTTCTACATTTATTCAAATTGCTGTTATCTATACAAACAGCGTGATCAGAATCTGATTTTACAGAACTAGTGGCAAAATATTTTTGTAGCATACTGTCTGTTTTAACGCTCAACCGTTTTGTGAAAATTTGACACTACAGTCAGAACATACTTCCTTAGACTGTTTGAACAAATGCCTTTGAGAGCACTGTTTGTGGTGCCAGATGAATGTTTCTGAAGGTTTTTCTTTTGATTTTTCCAGTCCTTCACTTCATTTTCAGTGAAAGTGGGATCTTTTGAACTTCTGAAAAAGTGTCTGCAAGGAAAGCAGAAAACTGCATCTGTACTCTAAATATGAAAACGTATTTTAATATTCTGCTTACCAAAGACAGTTTTTGGATACACAGTTAAACAAGGCTGTGACAGTCCTGTTGCAGTATCACCAAGGTCCAAAATACAGGATTTAGTTACATTTCAGTGTCATTCGAGGAGACAATGCTTGGCTGGTTTAACATCCATTCTTCCCTCCGATCTGAGCCCCATATAGATAGCCTATTCAAAAGTTTACAGTAAGAGTGCAGTTATTTTTTTTTTGCAAATATACCTTATGAAATACGTTGAATGCCCCTTGATAAGTATGATAGTAAGTGTGTGTTTAGAAGCTTAATAGTCAGTATTAATACATGATTTAAATTTGTGTAGTGATGAAAATGGTGTTTGAAATTGGTGTAGGTACTGTAGGACTGCAGAACAGGTTAACAGATTTAAAGATTTTAAAACACAGTGCAGCCTGTTACCCTGTTTTTCTAATTTGCTTAAGTAGGCATAACGTGTTTTAAAGTACAAGCTAGTGCTATTTTAAACTTAATTTATTTGGCCACCTAATGTTGGGAAAAAAAACAATGTCAAATATATACAGTGCCTTGCGAAAGTATTCGGCCCCCTTGAACTTTGCAACCTTTTGCCACATTTCAGGCTTCAAACATAAAGATATGAAACTGTAATTTTTTGTGAAGAATCAACAACAAGTGGGACACAATCATGAAGTGGAACGAAATTTATTGGATATTTCAAACTTTTTTAACAAATAAAAAACTGAAAAATTGGGCGTGCAAAATTATTCAGCCCCTTTACTTTCAGTGCAGCAAACTCTCTCCAGAAGTTCAGTGAGGATCTCTGAATGATCCAATGTTGACCTAAATGACTAATGATGATAAATAGAATCCACCTGTGTGTAATCAAGTCTCCGTATAAATGCACCTGCACTGTGATAGTCTCAGAGGTCCGTTTAAAGCGCAGAGAGCATCATGAAGAACAAGGAACACACCAGGCAGGTCCGAGATACTGTTGTGGAGAAGTTTAAAGCCGGATTTGGATACAAAAAGATTTCCCAAGCTTTAAACATCCCAAGGAGCACTGTGCAAGCGATAATATTGAAATGGAAGGAGTATCAGACCACTGCAAATCTACCAAGACCTGGCCGTCCCTCTAAACTTTCAGCTCATACAAGGAGAAGACTGATCAGAGATGCAGCCAAGAGGCCCATGATCACTCTGGATGAACTGCAGAGATCTACAGCTGAGGTGGGAGACTCTGTCCATAGGACAACAATCAGTCGTATACTGCACAAATCTGGCCTTTATGGAAGAGTGGCAAGAAGAAAGCCATTTCTTAAAGATATCCATAAAAAGTGTCGTTTACAGTTTGCCACAAGCCACCTGGGAGACACACCAAACATGTGGAAGAAGGTGCTCTGGTCAGATGAAACCAAAATCGAACTTTTTGGCAACAATGCAAAACGTTATGTTTGGCGTAAAAGCAACACAGCTCATCTCCCTGAACACACCATCCCCACTGTCAAACATGGTGGTGGCAGCATCATGGTTTGGGCCTGCTTTTCTTCAGCAGGGACAGGGAAGATGGTTAAAATTGATGGGAAGATGGATGGAGCCAAATACAGGACCATTCTGGAAGAAAACCTGATGGAGTCTGCAAAAGACCTGAGACTGGGACGGAGATTTGTCTTCCAACAAGACAATGATCCAAAACATAAAGCAAAATCTACAATGGAATGGTTCACAAATAAACATATCCAGGTGTTAGAATGGCCAAGTCAAAGTCCAGACCTGAATCCAATCGAGAATCTGTGGAAAAATGCTCTCTATCCGACCTCACTGAGCTCGAGCTGTCTTGCAAGGAGGAATGGGCAAAAATTTCAGTCTCTCGATGTGCAAAACTGATAGAGACATACCCCAAGCGACTTACAGCTGTAATCGCAGCAAAAGGTGGCGCTACAAAGTATTAACTTAAGGGGGCTGAATAATTTTGCACGCCCAATTTTTCAGTTTTTTATTTGTTAAAGTTTGAAATATCCAATAAATTTCGTTCCACTTCATGATTGTGTCCCACTTGTTGTTGATTCTTCACAAAAAATTACAGTTTCATATCTTTATGTTTGAAGCCTGAAATGTGGCAAAAGGTCGCAAAGTTCAAGGGGGCCGAATACTTTCGCAAGGCACTGTATGTAGCATCCCTGAGTGGTTTTAAGGTCTGTTTTGTGCTATAAATTACAAGTTCTCAAGACGCAGACGAATGAATCCGGTTTACAACTTTTATTTGTGTCCGTCAGTCCGACTATTTTTCATACTCAATATAATGAATGAAACTTAGTATTCAGACTCACTAGTAACAGAGTAATAAAAAATGCAAGTCTTAATTATATATGTGTGTGTGTGTATCTTACTGTACATCGTTGGGTTCAATAAATGCAGAGGGGAAAGTGGAATATCCTCCCCAAACGAAAGACTCACGCGCCGCCTATGCCTTCCTTTTTCATTACGTGTGAAATATTTAAAAAAAATACAAGCAGCTGTTTTGTAAATCTGAAAGCATTCGATTGTGGTAAATCTTTATTTCACTTCTCCAATGTTGATGAAGGCTGTAGCAACTAAACGCACCCCCTGCTCTCCCTTTCTCGTCTTAATAAACTAAACGTGTTGCATTTTTAAATGGCTTCATGCTGATTCATGACGTAGAGCCTGCCCTGCTGACTAGGAAATCTGTTAAGAAAAATTCTCCTGAAACTAGACTAAAAAATCTATTGATTGATGTAATTCCATCACACTTCCTTTTGTTCAGCTTTGAGAAACCTTTTTAAAAGCAATTTGTTTCTGGAGTAGTTCATAGTAATTAATAGACAGAAGCACACATAATATATCATTGTAGGATAAGTAGTAAGTACAAAAATAAAAATAACAGGGATATATTTTCTAACCCAAGGCTATCAATGTATCATGGCCAGGTCATGTTGTAGGTGAGTACTCAGGGTCTGGAAAGTATGGGGATGATTTCAGAGAATACTATGGAGATTAAAATGGCCAAGGCAAGTACATACATGTTTTAATAGTAGTGCCTGTTATATTACAAATTTCTATTGTGCATTGTTTGACTAAGACCTTTTTGTATCATTTTTTATACTACCTTTTTTTAGGATATCTTGAAACAAAATGGCCTCTCTACAGCAGTTACTACATAGTGTAATATTTCTTAATACTTATCAATATTTCTTAATACTTATCATTTAAGGTTTAAGTTAAGTGTTATATTACAGTACGTGAGTGAGTAGGTGATGCAGAGGGTCCAACGCTTTCAGTATTTTCAGCTTCTTTGTTTATGGTGAATTGGTTATATTTTATCAGTTATTATTTAAGGCTTATTTTGTATTAAAAAATTATCGTCTACCGATATCTATTCATTTTAGAAGTATTTATGTTTGTATTTGTAACACACCTTCATTTATTCATTGGCACTCAAATGTATGTTCACACCCGGCTGCGCATATGAGGACTTTTTTGTTGAAAATTTCAACCCTGTGTTACCTAATTCCTGAATGAAGTCCCTGTAGGGTCGAATTATATACGTAGACTGCTGTAGACAAGTATCAAATGATTGTTTTGGATAAAAGTCAACTGTTGCAGAAAGGCCCTTACCGCTCCTCCTATGGCAGGTATTCCTGACACCAGCCCAGATGACTCTGCTGTAGCCAGGAGCCTAGGCCTGGCCTGCCTGCAGGTTCTGGAAACCCTGCCCGATGGGACAGAGAAGCTGGTTCACTCTGGAGAGGTCAGTGATGTTGCCTGAAGTCAATTGCAGAGTGAATGGATTATTTGACTTTGCCAGTAGACAGTGTTTTTGCAACTTTTTAAATATTAAATGCTGTTTTTAGCCAACATCCGATGTAATACAGTGCACGCCGTTTATAAGAATCACCGATATAAGAATCAACTGCATATAGTGATCAAAACCACTGGGACCAAATCATTCCTATACTAACCAATGTAAAATAATCCGCTTGTAAGAATCAAGAAATCCACTTATAAGAATCATTTTGGGGCAAACTGACTACATGTAATGTACTTGATCAAGTGCAATGACGTGTACAGACAATAAAGTTGTTTTTGAATTTGAATTTGATCACATCTCGCGTGATTAGGCTCTTACGCTGCATGGGTCGTGCAGTGATGCAGGAAACACTGCATTGTTTGTAATCAGACAGTGACTGCGCCACTGCATTGTGCAGGTACGTTTTTTGTGTTCTCTGTTAGAAAATTTGTTTCAATAAAGTGAATACACATTCATTGAATACATACCGAGCACAGCAGTGTTATTGTGTGATATGCATGTAGAGGGAGTGGGATTGCGATGCAGTGCAGTGAGGAGGAGGAGGAGGAGGAGGAGGAGGGGGATTGCAGAGCTTTGCATCTCTGCTTAATGAAAAACTGTGAGGTTTGCATCACAACTGAAAATAAATAAGCCACAGATGCTTAAATGCAGTGGTAGTCCTGACAGTAAAATACTGTACTGTAATGTCATTTTAATTCAAAGGCCATTACACGAAACGCTGCACGGCAGTTAAACTAGGTACCCTCACAAGACGATTGCTTCTCAAGTATATTGTAGTAAAATTGGATTCTGCAGCCTTGAGTAAACATAATCATGATCATATAATAAGTTGCTTACCCATGAGGACTTGTTTTGATGTATTGTCCTCAGTGATTGAGCACCATTGACATCTGTATACTGTATTTAAACTGCGGACCCGCTGAGGCGCTTTGTAATGTGATGTGGCCGAGGGCAGTGTAAATGATCAGGCTGGAGTCTTGATTTACAGTTTAAAACCGGTGTTGGTTTTATTTTCTCTCACAGTGCGGTGGGGAAACAACCGCTAATAAAACAAACAAACAAAATAATTCTAGCTTTCAGTTGGAGCACTAACTAAACAATACTGCGTGTGGTCCCTGTGCATACATGCGGGAACTTATGACATCTAGTGGTCAACCGATTACACTGCAGGGAACAAAGCATTCAAACTAACATACTGAATCCGCAGCACTTCACCACCGTAATCATATCGGCCCGCGTTTAAGATTCAACCACGGGGCGGATGTGATTCTTATAAACAGAGTGCACTGTATCGTGTTTCCTCAGGAGGGTCCTACAGTACACTTGGCCTACATATTTCTTAGGGTTTGGATATTAAATGGAGCTGCAAATCAATATAAAGGTCAATGATTTATAAACAACACACCATAGGAAAAAAAAAAACATTTAATACATGTCTTTATTGTTTCATTTGAGGTTAAGTAAACAGTCATTGCGGACAGTAATATCCAAACAATGTTGATGAACATATACAGTAAGTTTAGTGTTCACGGAGTGCACGAGAGACCTATGAAAAGCCAATTCACACAAATTAGTGAAGAGCCATACAGTGGAATGTGGTACATGTTCAGTTTACCTTCAACACAGCCTAACTGTGATGATTGTGTGTAGATAAATATATATACTGTAGATAGATATAGATATATTTTGCATGACCACGGTTGTGTGCTAGCAAGGTTTATTCCATTTAAAAATGTAAGTGAGGGGCTCCCCGAGTGACTCATCCAGTTTAAAGCGCTGCCACTGGGAGCACAGCATGAGTCACATAGCTTGAACGGCACCAGTTTGCGTCGGGCTGTGCAAAGAGGCCGAACTATGCTGGGGACTGCGAAGAAGGTGTCACATTGGCTCTGACACTCCCAGGGTGGGGGATGGGAAACCGACAGGGATTGCTTCTCCTCATCGCGCAACAGCGAACCCTACTGGCCAGACACCACCGAGCACATTCAGAGTGGATAAGAGGCAGGGCTGGTCTCTGTTCTCTGGGATTGGTAGCCCGCCCACCTCTGCTCTGGATTGCTTGGCGTAAAAGCGATTCTGGCTTTAGGCTTGTGAGATCGGAGGACACTCACATGCCCTCAGAACGTCTGTGCAGTGTGCGGACTCGCTGCGGTTAGGAGAAAAAACATATTTGGACATTCCAGATTGGGTGGAAAATAAATAAATAAAAATAATAATTGGTCACTTGTGCTATGTGCAGGTGCAGTGCAGTAATCCAGCAAGAAACGTCAGACAAAAAAAGTATGGGTGAAAAAGGTTTCTGTTTATTTTAATCCAGGGTTCTGATGACCAAACAGAAACAAACAATGATGGCTGGCAATACACAACGATGTGTATTGCACAGTAAATGATGATGGGTTGCAGTCCTGTTTACAATAAACAATTATCCCACAAGCACAATAATCCCAATACAAATACAGAAACACAAACAAGGTCCCAGTGAGTGCTGTAGTGCTGGTAGTGAATTTACAATGTTATTTAGTGAACAGATTACGTCACTTCAACCCTTACTTATACCGTCACTCATGACCCCTTGGTAAATGATTGCAGCTGCTCCTCCTATCCACAGCTGCCACATCATTTCCCTTCCGGGTTGATGAGTTAATGTACTTAGCGCCCTCACAGGTCAGGAGGGAGATTTACTACCAAGAATCATTGTATTTCTGTCACATCACTCTAAATAAAACAAACAAAAAAATGTAAACAAAGTAAAACTAGAAGTTGGCAGATCACGCAGTAACTACATGCTTTAATAAGAACATAAGAAAGTTTACAAACGAGAGGAGGTCCTTCGGCCTGTCTTGCTCGTTTGGTTGTTAGTAGCTTACTGATCCCAGAATCTCATCAAGCAGCTTCTTGAAGGATCCCATGGTGTCAGCTTCAACAACATTACTGGAAAGTTGGTTCCAGACCCTCACAATTCTCTGTGTAAAAAAGTGCCTCCTATTTTCTGTTCTCTCCATTTGTGACCCCTGGTCCTTGTTTCTTTTTTCAGGTCGAAAAAGTCCCCTGGGTCAACATTATCAATACATTTTAGAATTTTGAATGCTTGAATCAGATCGCCGCGTAGTCTTCTTTGTTCAAGACTGAATAGATTCAATTATTTTAGCTTGTCTGCATACAAAATGCCTTTTAAACCCTTTCTTTGCACTCTTTCTAGAGCAGCAATATCCTTTTTGTAACGAGGTGACCAGAACTGAACACAATATTCTAGATGAGGTCTTACAAATGCATTGTAAAGTTTTAACATTATTTCCCTTGAATTAAATTGTTGTTATTATTATTATTATTATTATTATTATTATTATTATTATTATTATTATTATTATTATTATTATTATTTATTTCTTAGCAGACGCCCTTATCCAGGGTGACTTACATTATTCACATAATATCACATTATTTTTACATACAATTACACTATTTTTTACACATTATTTTTACATACAATGGCAAATTCAACACTTTTCATAATATATCCGAGCTTTCAGATATATTGGCCTTTCTTATAGCTTCCCCACATTGCCTAGATGAAGACATTTCTGAGTCAACATAAACTCCTAGGTCTTTTTCATAGATTCCTTCTTCAATTTCAGTATCTCTATATCATTCTAGATAATTTTGAATGACCTTTGCTGCTGCAACAGTGTTTGCCACTCCTCCTATTTTTGTGTCGTTTAGATTTTTAACAGAGAATTGTGAGGGTCTGGAACCAACTCCCCAGTAATGTTGTTGAAGCTGACACCCTGGGAACCGTCAAAAAGCTGCTTGATGAGATTCTGGGATCAATAAGCTACTAACAACCAAATGAGCAAGATGGGCCGAATGGCCTCCTCTCGTTTGTAAACTTTCTTATGTTCTTCTTATGATGAACCTGCTGACATCCCCATCTAACTTGTGTCAATAATTCAGTAGCGAAGCAAGCAAATAAAATGTAAGTTTTCTTGTTTAAAACAGTAAGAGAGACACAGACAATACATATTAATATCAGATTAATGAGTCCTGAAATCAAAGATCCGTGCGTTAGTTCACAGGCCTTGACAGACGAGCAGCCTTCAATGCCATTACCCAGAAGGCCCGAGAGAAGAGCGTTGGTGGATACCTCACAAGTTCCAAGTTGCGGGATTGGCTGGTCTCCCGCCAGAGGTACTGGGGAACCCCGATACCCATAATGCACTGCCAGTCCTGCGGCACCCTGCCCGTGCCTACCGAAGACCTGCCTGTCTTGTTACCCAAAGCGGGGTCGTTTACTGGGAAGGGGGCTTCACCTTTAGCAGTGGCTTCACACTGGTTTACCTGTACCTGTCCCCAGTAAGTACACCACTTCTGTTTGACTCTTGCCTTTCAGCCTTTTCAGAACATGTATTCAGTTGTCTAACATACTGAAATACAGAGTTATAGAACAGCAAACAACTGTGTATGAAGGAATATCGAGGTAGAAGTGAACTGTGTATGCACTATGAGTGCTGTTATAACTAAGGATTCTGATTTTAGGGTTAAACCTAATAAAGCTAGATTTCTATTGGAATATGTTATATTAGGAATTAAACCCGATTTCACAAACAATTTAGTTAATTAATGTTGTGTAGTTATTACAAATCAAAAAAACTTTCTTACCCAGTCAACATGATAATTTTTTGTAAAAACAGAAAATCTGAACCCCTAAATATCACCCATACAGAGGCGCTTGCTATCCTATAACTCTATTATATGCTGCTTTACAGTAAAAAAAAAAAATAAATTATAATAATAATAAATTGTATTTTTAACACATCTTAATTAGTCAATTAGCACCTTCATTGAAAAGAGGGAAAAAGTGAATCCTGTGTGAACTGGCTGAGGTAAGTGCCACAATTGTGATATCACTGTTTTAAATTGAGTTTGCAATCAAAGGGAGTTTTGAGAGGTCTGTTTTGTTATGGATTTTTCTTAAAGAAGATGATGTCAACCGTATCGGTATTGAGAATAAAGCAGGTTAGAATCTCAAATAGATATGGCTGATGTCATGAAAGGAGTTCTTTTGTAATGTTTACTGGCATACAGCAGGCACAACTGGCACTCGAATAGTCTGAAAGCTCTTGAGCGGTCTATAATATGTTGTAAAGTTGTTAGTTAGTCCCCCCAATGATCAGTAATATCATTCTCTTGATGTGTTTGTGCAGTGCTCAGATTCCAGGTAATTCTGTGTTCAGTTACTGTGGTAGTGTAAAGGGGGTGTGTGTGGAGATGCTATGCAAACTAGAACCAAAAAAACACATGGCATTATTACCTTTTTTATGAGTGTTAGAGTCACAAGTACTCTGATCCATTCCTGTGAGAAGATGATGATGATGATGATAGCTGACTGGTGTGTGGTATTGTCAATCTGGAGAGCCATTAGCTTCTCAGTTGTTCTTAATTACCAGCAACACATTTCCCTTGAAATACTTGAATGCATTATTCAAAGTCAGTTCCGTGCATGTGGCAAATTGAAAGGCTGAGGCTAATGTGTTCTTTCTAAATCCAGTTCAATATCCACTATATATATTCTCTGTCTTATGGAAACTCCTTACCAAAATCTGACCTAATATGGTTGCTATATTGTGACTTTTTGCTTTCCAGTTTATGAACACCAAGTACTTTGGGATATTGGCTGATGGCCAGTTGAGATCATGTGACTTCTTTGGTTTCCTCATAATAGATGGCAAACTTTGAGTTATTTGAGTATTTGGCCCTGCTTGACCTTGAAAAATTCAGACCCGCCCACCTGTAACGTATGATGTAGAAAATGGTGCCCAGGCCTGTGCATGCAAAAGAAGACCTGTGTAACTCGTACCCAAAAGGAGAGAACGCTTTGCTCTGTGTTGAGGATGATGTAGACAAATAACGTTAGAACCATTTTAAAGGATATTTAAAGGGCTTTCCAACAAAAAAATGACTTAAAAGGTCAAGTAACCCCAGTTGGCCCACTTGAGCTAAAAGGTCCAAAAAGAAAATGAGCAGGAAAACTTGGTTTAACTTTTATTAGTAGTACACAGGGTTCTGTTTGGAGAGAATACTAATAGTACCAGAGCCCCTGATTTAGTTTTTGTCCTCCAGAGAGTATACAAACAAATTCTTGGCCATTGCCTAAAGGAAATGATTATCGGTGTACCATGACTAGTGTCAGCGTCTGAAGCAACAGATTGCATCTGGGAACATTCATTTCTTTTTAAGTAAATTGCTTTACGGGTTGGCACAGCATAAGTTGCTTATGGTGTACATTTTGTTGTTTGATTTTTAGAAGAAATTGTAATGTGCTGACTCTGATTCCTAATGTTTCCTCCCTAGGTGTAGGGGCCCAGCTCGCAGGGAAACAGACACTATGGATACATTTGTAGATTCGGCCTGGTATTACTTCAGATACACAGATCCTCACAACGCACAGAGGTGAGAAACTTTTAAATTAATTGTCCACCAAAGAAATGAATTGCTGGGTTACGCAGGAATAGTAAGTGTTTGTCTTCTTGATTTAATTAACTTAATAGTGGTACAAGATGAAGGGCTGGAATAGAAATGATAGAGGATGTATTATTATTGTTTGTTTATTTGTTAATTCATTTGGGCAGTGGGGTGTATTTAAAATGCAAAGAAAATAAAAGTAAATACAAGTCATGAATTACTGTGTGCAAAAAATACATAGGCATGTCAACATAAAGTGGGCAGCAGTAAAGTATTCTGTCGAAACGGTTTTATGCGTAGCATGTAAAGTAATGCGCAGTATAAGATGTTTTGATCTCTACTGGTTAATGGGCCAAAATCAGACCTTAATGGTGTGTGTCCTTTAGTGACCAATTACAGTGTATATATAGCAGTAAGACTCCCCAGAGGGTTGTGTTTGCATTACAAGAGGATTAGAGACACGCAGCCACTTGTATCGTATAAAGACCCTGGGTAGGGTGTGGTTCCCTTTCAAGTAGGGAATATTAACCATTACAAAATGGGTGTTTCCCTTTAAGACACCCGAACCTGAAAACTTTATACCAAAGACTTGTCGTCAGAGCAGCGTGACGTATCTGCTGCTCCGCCCCCGAGAGCCTAAAGGAGCTGGGTGCACTGACAACGATGTCATTTTCCTTTTCAGCTGATCCTGAATACTTGGGAGAGTGTTGATATAAATGATCACCTTTCTAATTACGTTTCTTTCACATTTTTTAACTTTGCTTTCCATTGATTGCTGAAGTAAAAAAATTGTTTATTTCTAGCTTTTCTTGTATTTCAGCCGAGTGCTGGTAAAGTCCTGCCGCGGCCTATTGCCCCACGGGAAGCCTGCGGCTCAAGTGCCGTCCTTCCTGGAATCCTTAGCACTCAGTTGGCTGTGTAATCTGTCTATTCCACCGTAGTTTAAAAAAAAAAAAAACATGTTCAACCGTGTTCGCTTGCGTTCCGGTTGTGTGTAATACAGTGCCTTGCGAAAGTATTCGGCCCCCTTGAACTTTGCGACCTTTTGCCACATTTCAGGCTTCAAACATAAAGATATGAAACTGTAATTTTTTGTGAAGAATCAACAACAAGTGGGACACATCATGAAGTGGAACGAAATTTATTGGATATTTCAAACTTTTTTAACAAATAAAAAACTGAAAAATTGGGCGTGCAAAATTATTCAGCCCCCTTAAGTTAATACTTTGTAGCGCCACCTTTTGCTGCGATTACAGCTGTAAGTCGCTTGGGGTATGTCTCTATCAGTTTTGCACATCGAGAGACTGAAATTTTTGCCCATTCCTCCTTGCAAAACAGCTCGAGCTCAGTGAGGTTGGATGGAGAGCATTTGTGAACAGCCGTTTTCAGTTCTTCCACAGATTCTCGATTGGATTCAGGTCTGGACTTTGACTTGGCCATTCTAACACCTGGATATGTTTATTTGTGAACCATTCCATTGTAGATTTTGCTTTATGTTTTGGATCATTGTCTTGTTGGAAGACAAATCTCCGTCCCAGTCTCAGGTCTTTTGCAGACTCCATCAGGTTTTCTTCCAGAATGGTCCTGTATTTGGCTCCATCCATCTTCCCATCAATTTTAACCATCTTCCCTGTCCCTGCTGAAGAAAAGCAGGCCCAAACCATGATGCTGCCACCACCATGTTTGACAGTGGGGATGGTGTGTTCAGGGTGATGAGCTGTGTTGCTTTTACGCCAAACATAACGTTTTGCATTGTTGCCAAAAAGTTCGATTTTGGTTTCATCTGACCAGAGCACCTTCTTCCACATGTTTGGTGTGTCTCCCAGGTGGCTTGTGGCAAACTGTAAACGACACTTTTTATGGATATCTTTAAGAAATGGCTTTCTTCTTGCCACTCTTCCATAAAGGCCAGATTTGTGCAGTATACGACTGATTGTTGTCCTATGGACAGAGTCTCCCACCTCAGCTGTAGATCTCTGCAGTTCATCCAGAGTGATCATGGGCCTCTTGGCTGCATCTCTGATCAGTCTTCTCCTTGTATGAGCTGAAAGTTTAGAGGGACGGCCAGGTCTTGGTAGATTTGCAGTGGTCTGATACTCCTTCCATTTCAATATTATCGCTTGCACAGTGCTCCTTGGGATGTTTAAAGCTTGGGAAATCTTTTTGTATCCAAATCCGGCTTTAAACTTCTCCACAACAGTATCTCGGACCTGCCTGGTGTGTTCCTTGTTCTTCATGATGCTCTCTGCGCTTTAAACGGACCTCTGAGACTATCACAGTGCAGGTGCATTTATACGGAGACTTACACACAGGTGGATTCTATTTATCATCATTAGTCATTTAGGTCAACATTGGATCATTCAGAGATCCTCACTGAACTTCTGGAGAGAGTTTGCTGCACTGAAAGTAAAGGGGCTGAATAATTTTGCACGCCCAATTTTTCAGTTTTTTATTTGTTAAAAAAGTTTGACATATCCAATAAATTTCGTTCCACTTCATGATTGTGTCCCACTTGTTGTTGATTCTTCACAAAAAATTACAGTTTCATATCTTTATGTTTGAAGCCTGAAATGTGGCAAAAGATCGCAAAGTTCAAGGGGGCCGAATACTTTCGCAAGGCACTGTATATTGTATGTTATTTTATATTATTATAATATATTCATATTGTGTTTCTCTCTCTTTTTCTTACAGAGTAAGGATTGACACGAAACCAAGCAGCTACTGTGGGCATGCCTACTTTAGCAGCTTGATGCTGTATTAGTGTAGCTATCAGCACACTTTTACAAAGGCTTGTTTTACAAGCAGGCTGCTTCAAGTCCCATGTCTGTACTGACTGGAAGGTTAGCCAGTGACTGTTACAGGGCATCCCTGTTAATACACCACTAACGGTAACTGCGACACTGTCGCTCCCGCTCCTGGTATACTGGGACCGAGGTTACCGTTCGGTACAGAGTGCATTGTATCGGTACCTATTTTCACATCCTCATAAAACCAATGTACAGGAAGTACCTGAGGTTAACGTTTCAGGGAACAATATAACAGTTCTGTGTTCTGCCGTTCAGCCTCTCTCTAGCTTCACGCATACATGCAAAGTGCATGGAGGCTATACTGGCCCCACTGAGACTCGGATGCATCAGGGTCCTCAACTACCTGGACGATTGGCTCATTTCCGCCAAGTCTCCAACACAGGTACACGAACACACAGAGTTCGTTACCAACCACCTACATCGGTTGGCCCTGAAGGTGAATTATGCAAAGAGCCAGTTAGTGCCCACCCAGATAGTTACCTAACTAGGCGTGC
Source organism: Acipenser ruthenus (assembly GCF_902713425.1). Taxonomy (NCBI): domain Eukaryota; kingdom Metazoa; phylum Chordata; class Actinopteri; order Acipenseriformes; family Acipenseridae; genus Acipenser; species Acipenser ruthenus. The sequence goes on from NC_081192.1 coordinate 80,090,371, forward strand.
GTTTGGACTTGGGGCTCATGTTGACCACTCTGTCAGATGACAAAGTGGAGAGAGTAACCGCCTGCCTAGAGCTGTTTCAGCTCGGCAGAGCACTGCCAGTAGTGGCTTTCCACAGGCTTATGGGCCTGATGGCAGCAGTATCCAACGCCCTTCCACTGGGTCTCCTGCATGTGCACTCCCTGCAGGATTGGTTCAACCACACGGCTTGTCAGCCCATGTTGAATCGCAACCTCCTACAGGCACTCTCTTGGTGGAGACAGCTGGCCCATTTATGCCTAGACGTGGCACTGGGAAGCGTCACGAAGAGGGAAGTCGTCTGTGGTGCCCTACATCAACTGCCAGGGTGGTTTGCGGTCACCCAGTCTCCACCATGTGGCCCACAAGCTTCTGCTATGGGCACATAGTTCACATGCCTGGGGTGATCAACTGGACTGTGGACTAGAGCGTGACACAGGAATGAAACTTCAGTCCTGTCCCATCCTGTCCTGTCCAAATTCTTCCTGTCCCATCTCGTCCTGTAACTTTTTTCTTTTTCTTTTTTTTTCTTTTTTTTTTTTAATTCTTGTACCATGCTGTCCTGTCAAAAAAAACCCTGTCCCATCCCATCCCGTGATAAACAGAGATCAACTATTATTTGGAGGTTCAGATATTTTTGTATTCATGTATAAAATGAGGGTTTATAGGGTTTTGCATTAAACACTACTGGTATACTACTAGTAATTTGTTTTTAGTTTTCAGAAATAAATACAGTGCAAGCACAGGGTCTTTATAAGCACAGTGTGCAATATAATGATATATATAAATTCGGTAATATAAAAACAACTGTTTAGAGTTTTGTGCGGCAGTTTCAGTTTCTAAATCGGTTACTAAGCAACCCGGCTCAGAGATTTTAGTATGTCAATGCCACAATAAACTGGCAGTGAAATACAGTATTAAGAACCATTAATTCATAAAAAAAAACTAAAAAAAAACATGGTATTGAAATAATATTTCATAAACTTTCAGGGAGTATCCATCATTTATTTATTTATTAAAAATCGTATTATTATACATACCCCTTCAACGTAGCGCCGTAGCAGAACCTCCAAAATAGTACAGCTGCTACGGCCAAATCGTAGCCGTTGGCATCTCTGCATGATTAGGTGTAATATTCATAAAAACCGAAAATGTGCACATCCTTAATATACTGTACATATGTATATCGAGAGGGATATGTTAAATACATGCCAGTAGCAATTCACAGAGTTCGGTTATTCTACTAGTATCAATAATTCATGTATCAATATTGTTAACTAAAGGACTGACATAACTGTACAATTATGGGTAACATGAAATATTTTAAGTATCTATGTTAAACGTAAGGGTTTTTATTAACCATTCCGTGTTGCCAAGACGCTGATTCTCCGCGGACATCACCTCTGATCCGTCCGCGTTGGTGTTGTCGGAGTTCTCTCTCCGAGTTTGACCCTTCTGATTTCGGAGGCATACGTCTCAATTGATACGGGAGACAAGCCCTGTTTTCTCTCTCTATCTCAGATCCATCACTACATGATTCACATTCATAAGAGGTTTCTGAAACTGATAAAATTAGGCTACTCTCACTTTCACGGTCGCTGTCAGCCATACTGGCAGATGCAAGGAGCCTGTGGGTATCTCCCTCTGCGAGGTCACAGTCTCCTGGCCCCACACCAGGAAATGGAGGCCCTCTGTGTATTTCCGGGTATTATTTGATTAATTGTAGCGTGATTAAACATAATTTGGTAAAATTAATGTGATTATATGAGACCTGTTAATATTATTTTGTTTTTGGTGAAAGTCAAATTCCATGTGTAGGCTCTTGAATGACTTTAAAGAGCAAAAAAACACTCTTCCTGTCTGCTGGTGGCAGAGTAGTCCCGTTCCTTTCCATTCCCGGAAGCTTAAATCCCATTCTTGCCCGTCCTGAGAGCTTTATTTTTTTTTATTTCCCGTTCCCGCAAGCTTCACTCCTGTACCATCCCATCCCACAAAATTTAACACAATTATTTCCCTGTACTGCGGGAGTCCCGTCTTTGTCACTCTCTACTGCTGACCTTCTCTCGATGGGGGTCCCCAGTGGTGCAGAATAGAGACTCCATCCCGAGGTCATGAGCCTCATTTGGGAGAGATTCGGGAGAGCAGAGGTAGACCTCTTTGCCTCTCAGGAGTTGGCACACTGTCCCCTGTGGTTCTTCATAAAAGGAGACTGGGGACCTCTAGGATTAGACGCTCTGGCACACCTGTGGCCAGCACATCTACTCTATGCGTTTCCACTGCTTGTGCTGCTCCCGCTATGTCTGGAGAAAGTCAGACAGGAACGGGCCAAGGTGCTCCTAATAGCCCCATACTGGCCCAGGAGAATTTGGTTCTCCTCCCTGATGCAGCTCCTGAGCGGCCAGCTGTGGAAACTGCCGATGCGCCGTGACCTGCTCAGTCAGGTGCAGGGCACCTTGTGGCACCCCAACCCATCGAGTCTAAGGCTCTGGGTCTGGCCCCTGAACGGCTACATCTGAGCCATCTGGGTTATCGAAAAGGGTGATTGACACCCTACAAAACACCAGGGCAGCCTCTACCCGTTCCCAATATGGCTATAAGTGGGGCGTACTCCAGACGTGGTGCTTGTCTTGTGGTTTCGAACCCACGACATGCCCCATGGCAGTTAAACTGCAGTTTTTACAGGACCTTTTTAGATGAGGGGAAATCCCCATCTACTTTAAAGATCTATTTGGCAGCCATCTTGGTGTACTATGTCAGGGGGCTCCCGAGTGACACATCCAGCAAAGGCGCTCTGCGTGGAGTGCAGGATGCGCCCTATAGCCTGGAGATCACTGGTTCGAATCCAGGTTATGCCATCGCCGATCGTCGCTGGGAGTTCCCAGGGGGCGGCGCACAATTGGCTGAGCGCCGCCCGGGTGGGGAGGGCTCAGGTCGGCAGGGTAATCCGCTGTTCACCGCGCACCAGCGACTCCTGTGGCCGACAGGGTGCTTCCGGGTCTGCTGTAGAAGCCATTCAGATCTGTGTTGTCCTTCGATCTGTGGTGGCTTCGCTGTAGACCTGCAGTGCAAAAAAAGATGGCTTGGCGAGATACGTTTCAGAGGACACGTGTGTCTGCCACTGTTTCCCAAGTCGGCGCGGAGTTGCAGCGGTGAACCAGGATAAAAATAATAATTGGCATTCCAAACTGGGGAGAAAACTGAGGTAAAAATCATTGGTGATGACTAAATTTATAACAACAATAAATAAATAAATAAAAATTCGATTCAGTCTCCCTAGGAGCTAATTTCCAGGCGGGGCAATTTTTGAAAGGCACCCAGCAGCTTAGACCACTGGTGAATGATATAGTTCCTCGTTGGAGGTTGAATGTGGTGCTTAATGTACTGATGAAACCTCAGTTTGAGCCCATGCACTCAGCGGAGCTCAAATTTTTATCTTTCAAGGCGGCTTTCTTGCTTGCAATCACCTCCGCTAAGCGGGTGAGTGAGATGCAAGCATTCTCAGTATCGAAAGCCTGTCTAATCTTTTCAGAGGCCAGAACGAAGGTTACCCTTCGTACTAACCCTGCTTTTTTGCCGAAGACCATCTCGACTTTTGATGTTAACCAGTCGGTGTAATTGGAGGCTTTTCATCCCCCTCCTTTCCAGTCTGACAGGGAGCGCCAGCTCCATACACTTTGCCCAGTGCTGGCATTAGCTTATTATGTTGACAGGACTAAAAGCTGGAGGCAGTCAGAACAATTATTTGTCTGTTAATTGGGCTAAGTCCCAGGGACAGGCACTGTCTAAGCAGCATCTGTCTAAATGGTTGACAGGCACAGTTAAGACTGCTTATGAACTGGTCAACAGAGCATTAGGTGAGTTTTAAGCTCTCGGTGGCGGAGCAGCAGCTGTGTCACACTCTATTTCAGGGAACCAGGGTTATGATAATAACCCTGGTTATGTTGTGATAATATCTCCTACATATCCTACTTGCTGCTAAATTAAGTGTTAATGCTTGACACAGCAGATATTACCAGCTATAACTGATAATATTGAACATGGCTTCTACTGAGTGTGCCCTATTAAAGTCCATTATAAATAAATAAAAAACACAATTGTCTGTTGAAATGTAATCATGTGTTTTTACAGTTATTTCTCTTGGATTACATTAAGGTGTTTAAAACTGAAGCCCCTGTTACCACAAGAATTTGAATGAATGGCTCAGATAATCCATGAGGTTCCTAATGCTTGTAGGTTAAGAATCCCTCACCTCATCTAGTGCTTGTGTATTTAGATGTTTAAAAAAGGAATCGGGTGCACATTTTGGAAAGGATTTGTGTTGCTATTACAATACTGCCACCTAGTGTCCACTTTTCACATTGCACTCTGAACTGTTGTATTATTAATCCATATGAGTGAAATCGAGTCATTCTGTTCATTTCAACAATTTAAAGACACACAGTTAATATGAGCGCTGAAGCCAGTATACGACTACAGGAGCATATGTTTTCCTTGATGTCTGTTGTCCTGTCCAGCAACCTCAAATAAGTACTATAATTATAGTACCATAAACCAGGGTTGCATTTTTTTTTTAAAACATTTCTACTGTTAATCTTTTCGAATTAAGTCTTTCATGTGTTTCCTGAAGGCATGGCCAACTCCGGTCCTGGAGAGGCTATTTTAAACAAGGTTTATGTGGTTTAATGAAATAATTAACTGATTTTGAGACCTGAGTTTACATGGGTCAATTAAACATGTGGGCTACCCACTAGTGTACAAAAATTAATTGGATCAAGTGACTGACAGTCAGTGAAATATTTTTTATGAATAACATCTGCACAGTTTTTTAAGACTGTGGAGACTAGACTCCCTGACATATAAAATTGCTGTTTTTATCCTGGGAAAATGACAACCTTGAAATGAAAAGATTTGCTGGTGGTTTTAGAATGAAACAGTTTAATATATATACACACATTCATAACGGGGAGTTGAAAACACTTCTCTAATGAGATTTCTTTAAGGAACCAATTGATTTTCAGGTTTTGACAGAGTGTTTCATTATCAAGTTGTGTTTTATGAGCCTCTGTCAGTTCCTGTGTGTGTAAATCTATATAACCTTTACATTTGCAGGCCTTTTGACCGGGTCCTTGCAGATCACTGGATGCCTGTGGATTTGTACATCGGAGGGAAGGAGCATGCTGTTATGCATTTATACTATGCACGATTCTTCAGCCACTTCTGTAAAGACCAGAACCTCGTGAAGCACAGGTAGGAGAAAAGCAATGTTTCAGCTGTGCAACTTTTTATTTGATCTTTTTTGTAGTTTATCATGTTAGCTTCGGCGCTTGCAGTTGAGAACTAACACCTATGCTATCAGTAGTATGGATCTTAGAAGTATTCCTATAGCAGGATTGACAAGGCAAATGTATACAACTGGTAATAAAGTGCTTACCGTAATAGCAGTTGAAGGAAAAAGCAGTTAATTTATTCTTCTGAGTAGGTTCTTGATAGTGTTATACTGTAAAACTAGATCTCCTTATACGGTGCTCCCCTTTAAAACACTCTAGTAGGGACCCTAGTTAAACACAGTGCTAGTTCCGCCTTATGACAAAAACGCACGTGCTAGTGAAATGGTGTTTCCATACTGCCTTATAACTGTCTGTGCTGTAGAAAGATGAGGGCTGTATTACTCTGTTCCACATTTCTTCTCAGGCATCTCGATGACTCGTTTGTTCATCTTGCAGAGAGCCTTTCCACAAGCTTCTTGTCCAGGGCCTCATCAAGGGGCAGACCTTCAGGTTAGCAGAAAGCGGCCAGTTTCTGAAGAGGGAGGAGATCGACTTCTCAGGTGAGAGATCGTTCTGCTCAGTGCTGCATCACAGGAAGGGCTAAGACTGTGAATAATACCTTGTATTAGAACTAGAAACCTAATCACAGTATCCTATATCTTTCAGGTTTTTGTTCTTTTATTTTTATACTTTAATGGGGATGTGCAGATTTTCACTTACCATCCAATAGCCTTTAAACTGCTGCTTCCCGGTTCTTTATCACATCCTGTGCTAAAGGTCACCTCTTTAATCCGACCCAGGAAGTGATATGGAAACAGAACAGCAGTTTAAACTTTCTGAAGATTTTAAACTATTGTCACACCTTTTAAATAATTATATGTATTGAACAATCCACAGCTGTTTATCAAGGTTCCTATGGGCTGTCCACTGTTCCCAAAGCCCCTGATACCATTTTGACCTACAAAAGAGTCTGCTGTACAAATGACTGTGCTGTACAAACAAATTAGCTTAAAGGAAAAACAATATTGGTGTACCATGACTAGTACCAGTGTGTGAAGCAACATATTACATCTTGGAACAGATTTATTTTTAACATATGTAAGTTGCTGTTATGGTTGGCACAATCATTATTATATATGATGTACATTTTTTGATTTTCTAAAACGCATTGTTGCATGCTGACTCATGGTCTGGCCTCAGTGACACAGGAAAATGTAGACTGTGTTTTCACCCTATCAACTTTTTCAATCCATTTTCTACCAATAATACTCTCCAGTACCATTTCAAAATGAATATTTAACTCTTTGTTGTTCACCTGTCCCATAGGATTAGTAAAGCTGAACAATGTACAGGGCTTCATTTTAAGATCTGTCAGTTTATCCGGGACTTAATATACCGTAAGAAAGCTGATGCTTCATGTGGGTGTGTGCCGGCATGTGTGCAGTGGTAATAGCTAAAGCTCATACAGACACTGGGAACAAGCGAACACCACTTCTGAAATGTACATAGCAACATACCTCTTGTGTCTTACCAATCAAATTACAGTTTGTCAGCCGAGTACAGTACTATTATGGGATGCAGAGCGCTTACTACAGGTGACTGTACCTCTACGCAGGAGATTTATTTAGTAGTTGTGGGATGAACTGTAGTAGTTCAGCATGTTTTACATGTATTTAGTTTTCTTGAAATTCAAGTCAAGTGACATGAATACATGAGGGCAATATGCAGCTATGAGACAAATGACACCAGTAAACAAAAGGTACTGTACAATAAATTTCAAAATAGATTAAAAGACCACACCCGGAGCTTTATTGTATATTATCAAGAACACAGAACCCAGCTTTATTTTCCTCTTTGTTCCCTTTGAGCATGAGGTTTCATTGTCCCTTTCCTTCCTAAAATATAAATAGGGGTGAAGGCAGGTGTACTGTAGCTTTGGTGCTGAACCTTTAACATTTTTCATCCAGGAACCGCCAGGGGTTGTAGTGGATATTATATCTTGTGTATTTTAAGGTAAAACATGCTGGTGATCACATAGCAATCATATTATGAGATACTAAACCGATAAAAATGTATTATGCAAATACAAAGGGTATAAAGTATTCCTTCTTAAGTGCTCAGAAAAATTGGAAAACATCTTAAAAATGTGACAGTAAAAAATGTAATGTGACGCTCCCAAATTTTTTATGTAGTAAGCAGACACGAAGAAGTACTTGAACGTGATTGTAGGACACTGCTGTTAAGTGTAAAATGCATACAATAGTTTTAGTACGATGAACTTGTTGTTCAAGGTACGGAGCCTGTTCACGCTGACAGTAAGAAGGCACTGCAGGTGACCTGGGAGAAGATGAGCAAGTCGAAACACAATGGGGTCGACCCGGAGGAGGTGGTGAAGCAGTATGGGATAGACACAGTGCGCCTCTACATCCTGTATGCAGCGCCCCCTGAGCAGGACATTCTCTGGGATGTCAAGAGTAAGATACTTGTGGATTCCACATGGAGCATCACATTGGCTCTGGTGCTAGGGAGGCAAAATCAGCCTCAAAATCAGAGACTGTTGATCCTCACCGCACTACAGCAAGGAGGATAAGTTGTATATTTGGTGCCTTTCACTATTGTAATATTTTTGCAACCAAGTTGTAATTATGCCTTTTTCTGCAATTTTCTTTTCTATATCTATACATGAACTGAACGTTCTTTTGTATGAGCAATACTGTATCTCTTATCTGTAGGAGAAACGTTTAATACGAAACCTTCTACTGATAAGAGACTGCATAGATGCATTTGAAGAAGTGATGTTTCAATCTGTCCTGACACTTTTTTGTCTTCTCCTCAGCGGATGCAATCCCTGGAGTACTGAGATGGCAGTCTAGACTCTGGACCTTGATGACCAAATTCATTGATGCTCGGAATTCTGGGATACTTCCCAGTCCGGACCTGCTGAGCAAAAAGGAGAAGACGGAAGCAAAGAAGATTTGGGATAACAAAAACTATGCTCTGTCTCAGGTTAGGGTTAAGGATTTTGCAGTGTTCTTTATTACTGTTAATACAAATACCAAGACAACCTGGAGAGTGAGTACATTGTACATTTTAGCACAGCTGATGGGGTGAACCAAAAGTGACTATTTAAAGTAGGTTTTGTTAGCTGTAAGTAATAGTAAATACTGCATACACAACTGGTTTATTATCGGTCTTTTTAGAAACTGTTCTTTCCATAAAATGAGTCAATCGATAATAGCTCTTGAAAATAAATATGCTCTTTGTACTAATACAGAGAGAAGCTTGATGGACAGATAAAAATAGAATTTCAAATACATTCCGCACATTCTAGTCAATGATGTAATTGTTGTTTAAAAAGCAAGTGAGGTTGTGACCTCTTAGTTTGATAGTTGGATTAGGTTAACTCACTCATGAATCAGTGTGCAGACACAAGTTTATCAACAGCTCATGCACAATTCCCTCTCAAGCTTATTTGCCAAGTTACATTCTTTCTTATTTGTTCTGGAAATAGGTTTTTAGTTGATATGTAAGCGGTGTGCAGCAATACTGTAACAGGACAGGCTCACAATCAAGTATACAGGAATTTACAAATATATATAATCAGTGCGTCAACATCTTGCCAAACTCATTTGGTCACATTGTGTCTTAAGCCCCTTTCACACACAAATGCCGCTACTGAGCCTTCACAGAGACGTTTTAAAAATTATTTAAAATACTCATTCACACAGCACGAAATTGCACAATCTATACCGGTATAACACCATCATAACCCTTTCACACAGCCAAAGGGGTCATGTGAGTACAACTTTCAAACCTGTCAGTCAACCAATCGTTTTCATGGCAACGGCGATTCGGCCATAAATTACAGCATCACGCACCGTCCCGTCTATTTGTGAATTCACCTCCTCGTCAGCCCGTAAAGCTAACAATTCCTTAACTTCTTCCAGACTCCAATTACTATCTCGTTCTTGATCAGCCATTGTAGTTGAAAAAAATGAAAGCGTGTAACACCAACGACAAAAATACCCAACACGTCCAATATACAGTCACGTGGGATGCTGACTTTCAATCCACACCCACTATCGCTCTTCAGTGCCGGCATATTCTTTCACACAGGAGTTGAGACGGTTTAGTGCCATCTCTGAACCATCTCGCGAGGTGGTTCAGAGAAGGCATAAAATATGATGGCTCTGTGATGTTATAGGCAATTCACACAGACCAAAATGCAGCATCTGTGCCGGTTCTGAGCCATTGTAGCTCGTCTGTGTGAAAGGGGTATTAGGATCATGACGTCCTCATTAACAAAGTATCTGCTGTTTATTATCTCTGAGCTTGAAATCTCTTCTGATAATATAGCAGCACAAACGGATTTTGATTCAAACAAAAGTTTATTTCCGTAATAGCCGAGCAGATTTCAAGATGCCATATGATTGAGAAAATACGTTTTCAGACAGAAAGATCCAAAGGGAGCAAATTCGGAGAGCTTTTTATTCTGTGGTGTTGGTCTTCTGTGGCTCATTATGTGCTTTTAAGGCATTCATTTGTTTTTTAATAATATGTTTCAGTGTGTATCTGGGTGTATTTTTGTATGCTGTTGTGTATACAGAAAATAGATAGAACTGAACTGAAATAGAGCTGAGCTGAAAAGAAATAAGAGCCACATACCTCTTGTGGTGGTGAGTCACCCTGTTATTGTTACACACACAGACACACAGAACATTTAAAAACTAAGGTCCACCTCGAGACCAAACGGTTGGACTCTGCGTCGGCTGTAGACTAATGTGGTAAACCTTCACAATAAGAACTCAAAGCAGCAGACCTGGCTTAAAATAATGTAGGCTCACACCATCACCCTTGCTAGTGTCACTATGGAAACAGATGATCATAGCCACAACTTCCCCCACTCTGCTGCTTTCACTTATTCAGCTCAGCACCAATGCATGTTGTATTTTCAAGGGCTGGGTAATATTAAAGAGTACGAATCTTTAGATTTATTTTACTGTCCTTCAACCTTTTTAATTTTCATGAGCTGCTCTTCATTCTAGCTGCCTTCCATTGGCATACAGTACAGAATGTTGGCTAGATCAGCTTTATATTTACAAGCGCCAGCACCATCAGGCATCTAGAACTGATTAGCAACTCCTTAGCTCTGGTCAGGGCACCTTAACACTATAATAAAAACTAAATAATAATAATAATAATAATAATAATAATAATAATAATAATAATAATAATAATAATTGCATTAAGAACCACTCCGAATGATTGCAAACATCCTTAAATGAGGGTAGTAAAATCTGAAATTAAATTTGAAGTTAGTTGTTCTTTAATGTGTCTTTTAAACCAGCTTTATAAATAACTCCTTATTACCCCCTATCCTGTAGCCTAGTCATAATAATTTAAAAGCAGGTTTAGAGTTTTTAATATGGTTAATCATGGATCATAAATCTATTAAATTACTGAAACTTCTCAAGATTTTACTTTTTAATTGCTTACTCTACAATAAAATCTACAGCACAGCTGCCTGTATTGTTTTTTATACTGTACACCATATACTGTTTTTCTTGTTATTACGAATTCGGAAGCCCTCAGCTTTGAAGCTTGGCCCTTCTTAAACAGTGACATGTGGGTTTGTGTTGCCCTGTGGCTGCTCTATGCAGTGTGTGATGTTCCTCCCTGTTGCTTTTGTACCTCTAGGTAACGAATCACTTCACAGAGGATTTCCTGCTGAACGCGGCAATCTCCCGCCTCATGGGTCTCACCAACACACTCTCGGTGAGTCTGAGAGAAAATTCTGGCTGGGAGAGGACACCGTGGGGAACACTGCACTGCATGAGAAAACAAAACACATGCACACACACGGTTGGATGAAAAATAGAAACACTTATGTACCACGCGCATTGCATCTCTCATGCATGCGCTACAATCATAAACAAAATAAATTCAGAAAATACTGCATAGCTAGACATTCAGAAAATACTAATCCTACACAATAACCTTTTCCTCATTGCGTTTGTGTCTGAAGTCCATAGGCTTTCCACACTTGCTAATGCTTGCACATCTTTCAGTAGTTGTAAATGTGTTTGTATTCTTAAACACGGACATGCAGGCAGACATACATACATACATATATGTAAATGACCAACACAAACACATCATGTTCCAGTTTGAATTTTTATTTCATTCCTTCCTTCCCTGTGTCTCGACAGCAAGCCTCCCAACGCGTTGTTCTTCACAGTCCTGAGTTTGAAGAGGCCCTGGCCACTCTGTGTGTGATGGCTGCTCCCATGGCTCCTCACCTGGCCTCCGAGTTATGGAGAGGTACATGTAATCCTGTGGTTCTTTAGCAGTGGTGACATGAAGTCTATTCTGAGCTCCCTGCATTCCAGAACCCTTATTGGCACCAGTGTAGGGAGCATTCTTCCCTCTGGAACAGGAGGCCTAAGGCAGTGCTTATTTTAGCAGAGAACAGATGTTTTGAATAATGCTTCTTCTTAAATATAACTCTATCAACCCATTACTTTTTGACACAAAAGCACATGCAATATGGTCCAATAATATAGAAATTATTGGAATCTGACGCTTCACCCTGTGTATAACATGCTTGACTTTGCAGCCTCGGGTTACATACTTGGACTGTATAATGCACAGCTTTTGCATAACGCACACATGTTGTACCCTATCAAAAACACCATGGTATACTATATAGAATACTGTCACCTCAGTATATTGCTCACCCTGTGTAATAATAAATTACCCCCAGCAAAGTTAAGCTGTACATCTGAACCCATTTAAACCTGGAATATGTTGTACTTTTATATTGACGTTTTGTAATGACATGGTAACGAGAACAGGTTGCTCAGCCCATCGAGGCTCCACCCCTGCAAGCACATGATTTGCCCTATCTAAGGGAAGCTTATTTCAGAGGGCAGAGTATTTGTTTTTAGGTGTTTTTACTTACATAAGAAAGGTTGCAAACAAGAGGAGGCCATTCGGACCATCTTGCTCGTTTGGTTGTTAGTAGCTTATTGATCCCAGAATCTCATCAAGCAGCTTCTTGAAGGATCCCAGGGCGTCAGCTTCAACAACATTACTGGGGAGTTTGTTCCAGACTCCCACAATTCTCTTTGTAAAAAAGTGCCTCCTTTGTTCTGTTCTGAATGCCCCTTTATCTAATCTCGATTTGTGACCTCTCATCCTTGTTTCTTTTTTCAGGTTGAAAAAATCCCCTGGGTCGACATTGTCAATACCTTTTAGAATTTTGAATGCTTGAATCAGATCGCCGTGTAGTCTTCTTTGTTCAAGACTGAATAGAATCAATTCTATGAGCCTGTCTGCATATGACATGCTTTTTAAACCAGGAATAATTGTGGGTGCTCTTCTTTGCACTCTTTCTAGAGCAGCAATATCCTTTTTTTAGCAAGGTGACCAGAACTGAACACAATATTCTAGATGAGGTCTACTAATGCATTGTAAAGTTTTAACATTATGTCCCTTGATTTAAATTCAACACTTTTCACTATATATCCAAGCATCTTGTTGGCCTTTTTTATAGCTTCCCCACATTGTCTAAATGAAGACATTTCTAAGTCAACATAAACTCCTAGGTCTTTTTCATAGATGCCTTCTTCAATTTCAGTATCTCCCATATGATATTTATAATGCACATTTTTATTGCCTGCGTGCAGTACCTTACAATTTTCTCTATTAAATGTCATTTGCCATGTGTCTGCCCAGTTTTGAATGATGTCTAGATAATTTTGAATGACCTTTGCTGCTGCAAAGGTGTTTGCCACTCCTCCTATTTTTGTGTCGTCTGCAAATTTAACAAGTTTGCTTACTGTACCAGAATCTAAGTCATTAATGTAGATTAGGAAGAGCAGAGGACCTAATACTGATCTCTGTGGTACTCCACTGGTTATCTCACTCCATTTTGAGGTTTCTCCTCAAATCAGTACTTTCTGTTTTCCACATGTTAACCACTCCCTAATCATGTGCATGCATTTCCTTGAACCCCTACTGTGTTCAGTTTGAGAATTAATCTGTTATGCAAGACTTTGTCAAAAGCTTTCTAGAATTCTAAATAAACCATGTGATATGCTTTGTAATCATCCATTGTCGATGTTGCATCCTCAAAAAAATCAAGCAGGTTAGTTAGACATGATCTCCCTTTCCTAAAACCAGCATCTGTTATGCTAAAGTTATTTAAAACTGGATAGGAACAGGTTGACATGTGGGGCATGTTGTCCGTATCCTCCTTTGTAAAAACTTGTGAAAAGTAATCATTTAACATATTTGCTATTTTTTTCTCTTCATCTATGATGTTGCCATTTGTATCTTAGGCATTTTGCTTCCTCCTTGAATGTTCTTTTGCTATTGTAATATTGGAAAAACTTTGGAATTGGTTTTAGCCCCCTTGACTGTTCAATTCTATCTCTCTCTTGGTCTTTCTAGCTTCCTTTTTGACTTGCGCTTGCAGTTCCAAGTACTCTTTCTGTGTACTTTGTTCTTGGTCCCTTTTAAACGCTCTGTATGGTGACTTTTTTCTGAATATTTTTTTCAATTGATCTATTAAACCATTTTGCCATTTTGTTTTAGATTTTGCGCCTCTAGTACTACATTTTTTGAAAAATAGCCATCCTTTCTCTGTGGAAGTTTTCTCTGTTTTACTCCAATCTACTTCTATTAGTTGCTGTTTCATTCCTTCATAGTTTGCCTTTTTAAAATTGTAAACCTTGGCTTTAGTCATTACTTTTTGGGTTTTAAAAAGCACTTTAAATGAGACCATGTTGTGATCTGAGTTTGCCAATGGTTCTCCGACCTCTGTTTTAGTTATTCTGTCTCCGTTATTTGAAAAGACTAAATCAAGGCATGCCCCGTTAGGAAGCAGTCATTTGTCATTTCTACCATTTCAATTTCGTCTGTCGTGCTCCCCACCGGGTTTTCCCATTTTATATGGGGGAAGTTGAAATCCCCCATTAGTATGGCTTCTCCTTTGCTACATGCATTTCTAAGGTCTGGTATAACAGATTATTTTGCTCAGTATCTATATTTGGCGGTCTATAGCATGCCCCTATTATTATGACCTTTGAATTATTGTCCATTATTCTGACCCATATTGCTTTTGCGTTGTTTTTTTCTTCCAGATTTAACACCTGGGCTTCAAGACTATTTTTGATGTATAGCGCTACCCCTCCGCCTCTTCTGTCCTGCCTGTCTTTCCTATACAGTGTATACCCACTAATATTAAATTAGTCTCATCACTCTCAGATAACCAAGTTTCTGTAACACCTATCACATCATAGTTACTTGTTAGTGCAGTAGCTTCAAGTTCTAACATTATATTTTTGAGACTTCTAGCATTTAGATAAATACATTTAATGGCTATCTTACCTGAGTTGTTGCCCTTGTTTTGATGTAGTCTCCCATCTGTTTTTTGTTGATTTCTCCCCCCTTCTTTTCTAGTTTAAATGCTTCTGAACCTCCTCGAGGATCCTTTCTCTGAGTAGAGTGGTTCCCTTTTTATTTAAGTGCAGTCCGTCCCGCCTATACAGATAGTCCTTGTTGTAAAATGTGGTCCAATGTTCAAGGAAGGTGAAGCCTTGGTTGGTCTTGTCTTTATTTCCTTCCTAGCTCTCTGAATTTGTTTTGCAGGGATTTTGGTCTGTGTCTTGCAATGTTGTTTGTACCGATGTGGACGACTACTACCGGGTTACAGTTATATTCAATGCATTCTGAACTGTTCAGAACTTACTTGCTCCCTCTGGTCCTGCTCTCTGTTCTAAGTTTACTATTTAGGATTTATAAACTTTAATTAAACTCTTACCCTTTTGTCCTAGGCTGAAGCAGTATAATTATTTTTGCCTTTTCTTAGGATTAGTGTGGTTGCTCTCAGCGGTCCAGATAAGCTGCATGCCTACCATTTTTATGCATTAAAAAATCCGAAATACGCGCTAAATTTAAATTTAATACGTAAAACTACGCATAGCAATTTTGCTGCACAGCTTGTCTACATCCCCTCCCTTTTCCGCTAAAACTTCCACTAACAACTACATCTCCCAGAATACAGTGTCTTCAGTTACTAGGAAACTGAACACAAGAAAAACCAACCCAACAAACATTATCCAATCTCTGGCTAGCCCTGTTGTCTTTGCAGCCAATCACAGTAATTATAAGAAAAATTCGAAGCTACACAAGTTGAAGCATAAACACCCCAGTCCACCTACAAATCCAATTGTCTGGAATCATCGTCAGAGGCAACTGCTAAAAAAAGGTGCCTATAATATTAAACAGACTATTTTATAACTTATTAATACATTTCCGTATTTATTTATCTGTATGGCTTTATATTCAAGTTTTAACAGGTTCACTGAGTTTAAGAATATAATGTTAAAATATAAGTAACATTATTAATTTGCAGAATCAGTGTGATACCTCGAAAAAAATGCACTGAGCCGACAAAGAACCTTGTAGAACACACGCGTGGTTGTACAGTAGTTTAAAGTAAAATGGAAGGCTCTTTTTTAATACCTACCCCATTACCATTAAAGATTGTACAGTATTTATCGAGGTTACTCATGGTAATGTTGCATTTTACCCCTGGAAAATACATTTTACTCTCTCAGGGTAAGTTACTCCCAGACCCAAAACCCTATCTGGAGTTCTGGTTGCTCTTGTCTGCAGTATCTTGTACTGTAACTCATTTAATTGCAGTTATGCAAGATGTTTGCATAGTTGGAATGACAGGAATATGGTACATCTTGCTATATACCGTACATGTATGATAGAAGAGCAAGCATGTTAGCGTGAGTCATCAGTAAACGTGATGCACATGCCACACAGAGGGGGAGATACTTGAAATGTATTTTTGTTTACGACTGTAAGTTGCCCTGGATAAGGGCGTCTGCTAAGAAAAAAATAATAATAATACTAAGGCAGTGCCAGGCGTGTTTGAGTGACTAAAGTCAATTAAGTGTGCTAGGGGGCAGATTAAATCAGCTCCACGCTATTGTCATCTATTATGTATGTGAGCTGCAGTGATGAACAGTAGGAAGTGTAGTACCGGTTGAACCTTGCATTTCCTCCTGTAGTGGAAATCCTGCACAACACAGAAATCTATGAGAGAGCAAGGCTGTGTGAGGGGCAGTGTCGCAGCACACCTGAGGCACTGGGGTAGGAATGAAAACGTACAATAATAGTCAATTAAGTGTGACGCTAGGTCACTGAATTGCATGATCCAAAGAGACACACTTAAAAAAAAAAGAAAAAACTTAGTGACACCAGAAAGGACGAGCAGATACAAATAGCCTACTAAATTGCTGAAATTGAGAAGATAATTAAAAGGGGACATATAAACTAACCCTACAGCGTTTAAACTGACTGCGATCGCACGGCTGGAAAAGGACGAGAAGCTTTCAGAAATACTGATGAACTCCAGGTGTTCGAAACGCAAGATAGGCACTATAATAATTGCAATTCTGAATTTGAAGTCTTTAATTTTTTTTTGGAAAGAAAGTCTGACTCATACCAATAGAAAACAAAAGTAGCAGGTAGGCTGTGTGTTTTACTGGCAGCCACATCGTGTTCTGTGTACTTTCAGCGGTGTGATTTATACATTTAAAATAAATTAAGCACTATAAATGTGTGTTTAAGATTGTGTTTGTTTGTCTCCAGACATGTCCGGTTTAGCGAGGGGCTACTGTACCAACATTTCTATATTTGAACATAATAATTGGACTTTGCTACGAAGAATCATCACGAAAGTTCAGGTTCATAATGATTAGATCTTTTTTTTTTTTAAGTGGGACTTATTAAGTACTTGCATTGATGACATGAATTGTTATAATGTTACTCACTGTAATGCTACATTTTACCACGTAATGCCTTATTGATACATTTGGATTTACAGGGGAACTTTTTTGTTTTCTAGATTGTGAAAACTGTCGAGTTGTAATAATAAAAGATGCTTTCTAAAATTGTTTGACAAACATTTAGACTGAAAGTCTTTCTCATTGTCTTCAGTGACTTTTGGATAAACTTCATTGACCATATCATAATAGCAGGTGACAGTACATAAGAACATAAGAAAGCTTACAAACGAGAGGAGGCCATTCGGCCCATCTTGCTCGTTTGGTTGTTAGTAGCTTATTGATCCCAGAATCTCATCAAGCAGCTTCTTGAAGGATCCCAGGGTGTCAGCTTCAACAACATTACCGGGGAGTTGGTTCCAGACTCCCACAATTAGTAGTTCAGCAGGCGGACATGCAGCCAGGATGGAAACACACCATGGCAGCCCAAAGGTTGTGTTTTCTTGATGACAAAGATGTGCTCTTTCTTTAAAAGTAAAACATGGCAACCCTGGGAAACAAAACACACAAACGGACATAGCAGCTGCGTCATATGTGCGTTTCCTCATTCAGGGCAGAATGTGTCTGACACTAAGAGGATAAGGAAATGTATATCCTTCCTGAAACCTTGTGCCTCAGAACAACACTGACCCTGTTGCTAATTTTGTGAAAGGGGATTTGCGCAATCAGCAAGGGGTCGTCAATATAGTTTTGCAATAGTACTTTTCATTTGCAAAGAATTGTAAAGTAAAGGGTGACTGCAATGAGAATGGCTTGTCTTTTAACCGTCTGCGTTACAAAACCCCAAGCACTTCATTTTAATTTTGGCACATGTATATTTTTGGAGATTGTATACCATATTGTTAATCATTCCTAATGTTCCATGATTAGTCTGAATGTGGAAAGATAAAAGCAATATTTATTACAGAGTTCTATCTGTGTCTGACACATTCTCAGTACTCAGTCTAACAAGAGATTATCCAGAATTTTAAACATCAAGTGGTAATTCAATTTGTTTATTTTGTGGATAATTGCAGTGAAAGGCCAGGCAGGAAATGCTTTCCGGCACAGAAGAAATTGTTTTACCCTTGAGTATTTCAGAATGAGTAGGCTTCTATAAAAAAAAAAAAAAAAAAAAAAAAGTTCTAAAGTCCTTTCTGCTCTATGAGATCCTAACTTCTGTTTTCCCTCAAGAAGCTGCCTGCAGATAGCTTTAGCATTTGATAGACAGCCTCTGCCTTTGAGATTTACCTACACTGTGATAAATTTGGAATTTGGGAAAGTGCCGTATGTTTTCCCGGCTGGAGACAAAGGCTTATCCCCAGCCACTAAACACATACAGTATAGGTTAAAGCAGTGTAGAATTCCCCAGACTGCCCCCAACAGTTCTTTTAAGTCTGCCCTGAAGGCAAGCTTCTGACTAGTCTAATGTTTGCTAGTTGTATACTGTTTGTACTTGAGCTATATTCTTTCTTTACAGCATTAGGTACTCTGACTGTCGTCGCCTTTTTGTTTCAGGGCTGTCTCAGGTGCAGAACAAACTGGCGAGCCGCTGGCAGTGGGATTGTGACGTGCTGCTTCAGCCATGGCCCAGCGTGGATCCAGAGTATCTACAACAGCCAGACACAGTGGAAGTGACTGTCAGGGTGAGTAAGGAACAACACTGTGAAAATGGTTCACGGTAAAGATCCTTAATACCACATTGTTACAGAGAGATCGGTACATGCTGCATAGATAATCTTCTCCATCAAGGGAGAGCCGTTCTGTTTTTGTTCACATGAAAACATCTCATTACTTTCCAAGTCCGATGAAGAGGCTCGGTTGTTAATATCCATAAGGGAAGAGGATATGATGAGGCAGCTTGATACAATGCACAACACAAACATTGTTTAACCCACTCCCAAAATAAAATGTGGTGTGGAATATTTGTGACTTATTTCTTGGGAATCAACAATACTCAATATTCCAATTCTTTATTTAGCAGAAGCAGTCATACAAGTACAGCACAAATGAGGATGCTATATTTGGTATAAATAGATAAAAAATCAGCTAATGAAACAAAAATGTGATACAAAATAAAAGTACACCGTCAGGTTACAAAAATAAAGATATCAGTGCATCTCTAATAGCAGGACCCTCTTCATATCGCTGTTGTAGAATTCTTGCTGCCGGCTGAGGTAGCTGTTCCTCCGCTTCGCTCACCGTCAGCAGCCGCTGATGCCTGAACACATCCTTACGCTCCTGGCACAGATTGTGCAGGATACAGCAGGCAGTAATAATTTGGGGAACAAACTCGTGGTTCACTTCAGTACACTTCAGTAGTATCTACCACCTCCCTTGCAATAGCCAAACGCCTGTTCAACCACGGCCAGATTATTAATAATAAAGATATAACCACCCACCTCCACAGATGATGTGTGAAAAGCAGTGTGGACAACAACACTAAAACAAAGTATTAAAAAAACAGGCTCTATCCATCAGCAAATCAGATCTTTAATAACCATTTACGTCACACACAATGACACGTGGATTCTCTCTCGTGAAACTTTTCTCTGCTCATGTAAACACTATTTGGGGGACTTTCACGTTTAACAGCACGAGAATCTAAGTGGGCCGTCAGCAAGGCTAATTTAAATCTGACCCCCCTCCCCCTCTCCTTCATTTGCATCGCGTTCGGGGAAAAGTAGGCGTTCCAAAGGAAATGAGAGGCTTTACATTTAAACACAAAAAGGCACCACGTCCACGTTTATTTCATGAGACACAAATTTCTCGAGAAAAGTCAAACACTCATGTAACGCAACCTACAGAGAGCTGTATTGAGGTCACAGTGATCTTAAAAACGTCTGAGTTTTAAAAGACTGAACCAGAAAATGATACATAAAGTGAATCTCAACAACAAGAATAATAAGTTAAGATCATTGGGATATTTCAGACATATACCAGATTGTTCTACAGGCTCCAGTATGATGGAACAAAAAAGTAGAAGGGACCAACTAACGGGACACAAACAAGGCTTATCGTTCCACCTACTGGTAGTTATTAATGGTATAACCGTAAAACCAGACATAAAGGAACGGTTTGATTTATAAAAAATAACATATTTAGAACCTGCAATATAGATTTTATGACAAGTAATTCTCTCATACATAATGCAGCCAGTGATGAGTCAGGGGCTCGCAGTGCAGTAGACATCTACATACTTTATTTAAAATGTTTGCAGGGATGTTGCCGTAGCTGACAGATAACCCACATCTCTACATCCACAAATTGTCTATGTAGTATTTCTAGACAGCATACAGTTTCTCTATTAATTTAATTTTGAAGTCAGCAGGCTTGTGGGATACTGTTATTGCATTTTTCCTTTCTTTTATGTTTTCCGTGCACAGTGATCTCCTCTGTATTGTACAGGGTACCCTAGACAGTTCAGCCTGATGTCACAATGTGCATTTATCACTTTCGGCACTCCTTTATCTTGTCCACTGTTTCTAATAATGTTTAGAAGGAATTGAATAGTGGAAGTGGTACTCAACCAGGCTGCTCCTTAATTTCAGTCTATATACTTAAAGGGTAAGTAGCTTCAAATGTTATTTCTATTGCATTTTTACATTCCCTTACTGTGGCTTCACTCTGCCCGCCTGATTTAGTAACTTGGTATCTGGTATTATAAATGGTCTGGTATTGTGTTTCATTCAAACCACTGCCTCTTTCTTTTACTAGGCCATATTCCAATGTACAGCTATGGCCAAAAGTTTTGTGTCACCTAGAATTTTAGGATTGAGACATAATTAAAAAAAAATATATATATATGAACATAATTTATATATTTTATTTAACCTCATGTAATCAAAGAAACTACAGAATGGTACTGCAAAAGTCTACCCGAAGCCGTAATAGTAGTACAGTATTTCATGTTAGATTTTTGAAGCAAGATTAGTTGATGCAAAACTTGTTGGCGATAGCTATAGTTTTGTTTCAGGAATATGATTCTCCAGTGTATAGATTACAAGCTCAGGTGTGTCTTATTATACACAGGAAAGGATCAAACTGCTATGCAGTGAGAGTCTTATTTCCATCCCTGTAAGTCTATTTCCAGTGTAAACCAGATCATTAAACGTGGTTAAGTCCCAAGCTAGAGCTCTGTCTAGAGTAAAAAATAAAAAACACAAAATAAACCTTGAATTTTGTAGTCGTATATTAGTGGTTCTGAATAAACTACTATTCTGCAATATTGCATTGGTGTGGAGCCAGCCGCTGTTAGTCTGGTTTATTTTTCAGATAGAAATGTGTAATACTTATTGTTTGTATTTTTCAGTTGTCAGATTTTAAAGATTTAATTAAAATGTAAAAAATGGAATGACCTCAACATTCCAGCGGATGGGGATGTTTTGTAGTGGAGGCGATGACGTAACATTGTTGGTTTTGAATCATGAACTGCTCTTCCAACTGAGAAGAAACATGGTGGGGAGTAAGAGGCAAGGTGGTGCTTCAGACCATCCCACCAGGCCAGTGTCAGTGTTTCACTTCTACACAAATCAATGCCTACTCATCTCCCATAAAGGCCACTCGCATGACAAAGCCTTTCCGCAGAGAATTGGTTCTGCGCTTGACACTTGACATCACTTTTTCCAATTTAGCGGCGACCCCGCTCAGGAATGTCTTATGCTCAGATGTGAAAGTTTCAGTAAGTTCCAGTCTCCTTGCACAGCTGTTCAGTCACTCACTGCTCCCTTCCTCCCTGTTCTCTTGCTCTGCAGATCAACAACAAAGCACGTGGTTCAGTGAGCGTTCCACAGCAGGTCGCCAGGAATGCAGAGGCGGTCCGGGAACTCGTCCTGCGCAGCGAGCTGGGCACCACACACCTGCACAACAGGACCATCAAGAAAGCCATATTGTCCCCCAGAACCGCCCTCATCAACTTCCTAGTGGAGGAGTAAGGATGGAGGATTGACAGGACCTGAGGAATACAAAGTGTGTGTGGAGGGGAGGTATTTGATATTGACAATGTCTCATAAAAATGTATGGCAGCTGTGAACAATTTGTCATGTATTGCCATGTGAACTGAATCCGATGTGGATATAGTGCAGCGGTACCCAGTCCTAGTGTGTGAGTCAGAGCACTAGCACAGCAAGTGAGGTGGTGCTGAAATCCTTCCCAAGCTGTGGTCTCTTCTTGTTCTCAAACTTCTTATGTTCTGAAATATACATTTTATTAAAAATCACATACAATAAATCAACCAATGACTGTTAAGCATTTGTCAAAATTCCAATAAATCTTATCTTGTGTGTAAATGTCATAACAGAAATCATTTTGCACAGTTTGAGCAGTCAGCTTTGCAGTCCTCTCAACCAAACTACACACAATATAATAAATTATATAAACAATACATAAATAACAGTAGGAGCATACAGACTTTTCACTTATGAAACATTTCTACTGCTAGTTTTAGCACATTATCGCACACATTATCACATATTGACCTTGTGGTGTTTACATACCCATTTATAATCTACATGAAACAGTAGAACAAAGAGATAATAATGAGAGAACCCCAATCCGGACTACTCAAAATAAAGAAGATGCTTATCTGCATCATTGGACAGTCTGCTTGAAATGGGGATAAGCCTTTGCTGCTAATAGGAAAGGCAAGCAAAACAGGGTGGAGGCTGGGCACGAACTGGTGACCCTGCAGAACAAAAGCAAGCATCATAACCACGGTGCAAAAGACCTGGGCTCATCTACTTTCATGGCTACAGAGCTTTTAACCACAGAATTTAGAACAGCAGTGCATCACACAACGCTGCCCGTTACGCCAGCACCTGTTTTTACTATCGAAAGGACACGATTTCCTGCCTTCTGTTGTAACAATAAACCCTCTCCTAGTTACCAAAATAAGAGTAGTAAGAATAACACACATTAAAAGGGAAACAGAAGTAAACAAGCAAGTTTCTACGGAACAAGAGCAACACAGTTAAATTAGCTGTATTGCGCAAAAACAAATCCATCTAGAAAACAAGTTTCAAGACAACAAATGAACAAATTCCCAATAGTCATTTTAAGGTTCTCGTAACAGATGGTTTTTGTTTTTTTCCTGCGAGCTAAAACGTCAATTTTTGTGACTTACAGTATTTTTTCACGCATCAATTGTTGTCTACAGTGCCTGGAACTGTTGGTCACAATATGGCTGCCCAGGTGGATATACTCTGACTACCCCATGGAGTGCTCACAATGATGTAATAAATTACTCACCTTTTAGAGGAAGTTATTTGCAGGGGCTTTCAGTTACACAAGTCACAGTCACTTGGAATGTATTCTTTATTTAATTCTGGTCAGGGACAGGAGACAACATCTAATTAAGTGGATAAATGTAATGCTTAACAGAGGCCTGGCTGCTCAAACTCCTTACCAGTGTACGGTGTTGGCTATCATTCTGAGAGGCACTGGGTTCGAATTTTCCAGCAGATTTTGAGCAAAATGACAATGATAAACAGAGCAACAGAACCCAGAACTATTTAGAGTGATTGCAGGCATCTTGAAACAGTAAAGGAAAAGTAGAACATAAAAAGGGATTAAAATGGGTATAAAAAGGAATTAAAATACACTTTAAATTGAGAGGAGTTCTGAAATCGAGGACAAGATGGACCCTCAGTTTAAAATGTGTTATCAATTCCTGTGTTATGAAATGCCTAGGGGGATTCAAATACAGCCTCTGACTCACAGTTTTATATTTTTTTTCCTGTGCAACCAGTTTCATTTATTTAAAGCACATAGAAGCAACAACTGCTACTTATGGAAACAGTAATTTAGAGATTTTTCTTTTTTCCTAGCTCCTTTTTTGGAGCACCAACTAAACAGGCAAGTCCCTGACTAACTCGCAGGACGGCTAAACCGTTTGCCTGCCAAACAAAATAAAACAAAAACCAAACCAACCCGGTTTCACGCTACCTTTTCTTTGTTTGCCTGCTCGCACTCGCAACCGGGCTCTTCACACAGCAGCCCTATACAGACTGACTGCACCCCATAAATACCCTGCACCTGGTGCTAATTTACAATTACTACCAGGTGCAGGGGATAATTAACAATAAAACAATTAACACAAATGTGCATACGCACATGTTTTCTGCTATATTACTATATATATATATATATATATATATATATATGTGTGTGTGTGTGTATATATATATATACACACACACAGTACTCTGCAAAAGTTTTAGACAAGTGTGAAAAAATGCTATAAAGTAAGAATGCTTTCAAAAATAGACATGTTAATCGATTATATTTATCAATTAACTAAATCCAAAGTGAGTGAACAGAAGGAAAATGTAAATCAAATCCATATTTGGTGTGACCACCCTTTGCCTTCAAAACAGCATCAATTCTTCTAGGTACACTTGCACAAAGTCAGGGATTTTGTAGGCATATAGTCAGGTGTATGATTAAACAATTATACCAAACAGATGCTAATGATCATCAATTCAATATGTAGGTTGAAACACAATCATTAACTGAAACAGAAACAGCTGTGTAGGAGGAATAAAACTGGGTGAGGAACAGCCAAACTCAGCTAACAAGGTGAGGTTGCTGAAGACAGTTTACTGTCAAAAGTCATACACCATGGCAGGACTGAGCACAGCAACAAGACACAAGGTAGTTATACTGCATCAGCAAGGTCTCTCCCAGGCAGAAATTTCAAGGCAGACAGGGGTTTCCAGATGTGCTGTCCAAGCTCTTTTGAAGAAGCACAAAGAAACGGGCAACGTTGAGGACCGTAGACGCAGTGGTCGGCCAAGGAAACTTACTGCAGCAGATGAAAGACACATCATGCTTACTTCCCTTCGCAATCAGAAGATGTCCAGCAGTGCCTTCAGCTCAGAATTGGCAGAAAACAGTGGGACTCTGGTACACCCATCTACTGTCCGGAGAAGTCTGGTCAGAAGTGGCCTTCATGGAAGACTTGCGGCCAAAAAGCCATACCTCCGACGTGGAAACAAGGCCAAGCGACTCGACTATGCACGAAAACAAAGGAACTGGGGTGCAGAAAAATGGCAGCAGGTGCTCTGGACTGATGAGTCAAAATTTGAAATATTTGGCTGTAGCAGAAGGCAGTTTGTTCGCCGAAGGGCTGGAGAGCGGTACACGAATGATTGTCTGCAGGCAACAGTGAAGCATGGTGGAGGTTCCTTGCAAGTTTGGGGCTGCATTTCTGCAAATGGAGTTGGGGATTTGGTCAGAATTAATGGTCTCCTCAATGCTGAGAAGTACAGGCAGATACTTATCCATCATGCAATACCATCAGGGAGGCATCTGATTGGCCCCAGATTTATTCTGCAGCATGACAACGACCCCAAACATACAGCGAATGTCATTAAGAACTATCTTCAGCGTAAAGAAGAACAAGGAGTCCTGGAAGTGATGGTATGGCCCCCACATAGCCCTGATCTCAACATCATCAAGTCTGTCTGGGAGAACAGAAGAACTGTGGTTAGTTCTCCAAGATGTTTGGGCCAACCTACCTGCCGAGTTCCTTCAAAAACTGTGTAAGTGTACCTAGAAGAATTGATGCTGTTTTGAAGGCAAAGGGTGGTCACACCAAATATTGATTTGATGTAGATTTTTCTTCTGTTCACTCACTTTGCATTTTGTTAATTGATAAATATAAACTATTAACATGTCTATTTTTGAAAGCATTCTTACTTTACAGCATTTTTTCACACCTGCCTAAAACTTTTGCACAGTACTGTATGTGTGTATATATATATATATATATATATATATATATATATATATATATATATATATATATATATATATATACACAGTGGTTTGCAGAAGTATTCACCTCCCTGAAAAGTTTTCACATTTTGTTGGCACCTGAGCGTACTCCACGACACTTTCAAATTAGACTTTAAATGTAGAATCTACACAAACTACTCCACATTGATAAAGTTAAAAAATGCATATAGAATATAAATAAGTCAGAATTACAGGGAAAAACAGATTAATCTCAGTTGCATAAGTATTCAACCCCTTTGCTACTGCAGCCCTAAATCAGCTGAGGTACAAATGATTTGTTTGAAAGATCACACAATTAGTGAAATGGTTTCAGCCTGTGTGTACTCAAAGTGGTTTACTTTGTAGATAATTTCCCTCAGGTATATAGACTTTCAAGCTGCAACTCACATAGTGATCCAACAAAGCAACCATGAAGACCAAGGAGCTTTCGAAACAAGTCAGGGATAAAGTGGTAGAGAGGCACAGAGCAGGAGAAGGGTACAAGAACATTTCAAAGGCGCTGATTATCCTTCTCAGCACAGTGAAGTCCATTATTAAAAAGTGGAAGATACATCATACCACCCAGACACTACCCAGATCAAGTCGCCCTCCCAAACTGAGCAGCTGGGTAAGCAGGAAACTGGTTTGGGATGTCACTCTGAAGTCAACAATGACCTTGAGAGATCTGCAAAGTTCTGTGTCTGAGATGGGAGTCAGTATTCAAACATCAACTATAAGCCGGTCCCTACACAAAGCTGGCCTGTATGGACGGGAGGCAAGAAAGAAACCATTACTCAAAAAGCCTAATCTTAAAGCACGTATGGAGTTTGCAAAAAAGCATGTAGATGATACTGCAGACACCTGGAAAAAGGACTGGGAAGCTTGTCAAGACAGAGGGCAGAATGGATGGTGCAAAGTACAGGCGAATCCTTGAGGAAAACCTGTTTGAGTTAGCCAAGACTCTGAAACTGGGGAGGAAATTCACATTTCAGCAGGTCAATGACCCAAAGCACAAAGCCAAAACCACACTGGAGTGGTTGAACAAGAAGAGAATTAATGTTCTTGAGTGGCTCAGTCAAAGTCCTGACTTGAATCCAATCGAAAATTTATGGCGAGACTTGAAGATTGCAGTCCATCGACAATCCCCAACAAACTTATTAGAATTGGAGCAATTTTCCTGTGAAGAATAGGCAAAAATGTTACCATCCTACTGTGTAAAGCTAGTTGAGACCTATCCAAATAGACCCATAGCAGTAATTGCTGCAAAAGGTGCTTCTACCAAGTAATGACTTAAGGGGCAGAATACTTATGCAACCAGTAAATTTCATTTTGTACATTTTCTTTGCAAGTTTTTCTGACATTTAACCTCCTCCTCATATAACAGTGTTCAGTTTAACCACTACAGCTTTGAATAAGAAATGTTTGTTTGAAAAACTGTGCATACATTATTTGTAATTCAACAAAATGTGACATTATTGGTAGGGAGTGAATACTTTTGCAAACCAGTGTGTGTGTATATTTATTTATTATAATTTTTTTTAATGAGTGCTCAAAATACCGTAATAAAACACTTGCCTTCTAGAGGAACGTATTTCCAACGGCTAACAGTTACAGGGGCTTTGTCACTTCCTGTGAATTTATTCTTCATTTCATTCTGATTAGGATGAAACCCCCTGACTGAGGATGGAAGTAATGCTGAGCGTACAGCATGTAAGTTGAATGTCAATCATATGTTATGACCCTTTTTATCGGCACAATTCTCTAAGGACCTGGGAGGCTCGTGTTTAATAGCGAATCAGAACGATTTACAAGACTAGGTCACTACAGATCTTTCTCATTCGCTATAAGCAAATTAGACACGTGTCCCTTACTTGAGGTCCTTATTGGAGAACTGTGCCAAGGCGTAACATGTTGGAACATACGACTGGTATGCAGCCAGTGTTATTTACATCTAGTGAGGCACTGTTAATGAAGCTGATTGAAAGCAATACATTTTAAGTTTTCATAGTGAGTGCTAAAGCCTGTGAAATTTGTTGCACATTTGAGTGTTTTTCAGTGATGAACCCCAGTCAGCTCAATACAAATGCAAGCCTCCAAAAGGTGAGAGATTTATTACTATATTTTGTATATATTTATATATATATATATATATATATATATATATATATATATATACAAACACTGAAAAATGTAAGCCCATGGTATAGTTTCACAGTGTCTTCTTATTAATTGTTTATTTAGCAGACACTTTTATCCAAGGCAACTTAGAGACTAGGTTGTGTAAACTATGCATCAGCTGCAGAGTCACTTACAACAATGTCTCACCTGAAAGATGGAGCACAAGGAGGTTAAGTGACTTGCTCAAGGTCACACAATGAGTTTGTGGCTGAGCCAGGATTTGAACCAGGGACCTTCTGGTTGTAAGCCCTTTACTTTAACCACAAGACCACACGCCTCCTAACATGTTGTAGTCTGTCATCATCCTCAGCATTATTCCCTGTTCTGTGTTTGAATCTGTCTCCAATAAAAACAGCAGATTCCCAAGAAGCCACATCCATCTAATTTGGCTTTTTCTTGGCACACAAAATAATTAATTGACACAAGTGCTGATAGCCACAAAAAACTGAAAGTATATTTTTTAAGAAATAAGAAAAAAATATTTGTCTCAAATGTATGAGTTGGTAATATGTGCATTTGACTTTTATAACAGTTTAAGAATATACTGTTATTGTTGCTACACTGTTACTTGTACAGTACAATCAACTTTTCAAAAATTGCCATACTAAGTTAAAACTTTATGAATATGTGTATTTCTTTTGTAATTGCTTTGCTGTCAATTTCATTATTAAAATTCTCGTTGCATAAGGACATCTCTACAAATGTCAGTTATTCCTACACATAATTAACTAAATACAATAACATGTATTAATGTATTCATTAATTAGTTACTGTATGTCCCTTCGCCATAGGGTGAAAGGACACTACAGTATTTAAGAATAAAGACAAATTATGTATTTTTTTCCTGCTGTACTGTGGTCCCTGTTTTTTATATTTAATCTTTTTTTGATGTGGTTGCCAGTTTTTTCACACATGGCCCAAAATAGCTCTTTTCTCTCTCGTATAGCACCATCTTTGGAAACTGCACTCACATTTTGCAGCAGACTTGGTATTCAGGCCCAAGGAAAATGTATTGTATACAGTACTTACTTTAAAAAAAATAACAATAGATTATAATGATTGTTAAACCAACTGCTTCTTTTAAATATATACAGGGTGATAGTGAAAACAGAACATTGTGTATATTTATTTGATTCCAGTTAGCTAAGACATTGTCCAGAATGTCATTTGCACATTCTGCTCTAATGTGTGTAATAATGTTGATTTTCCTAGGGTATGTTGTTTATGAATCACACTCTAGGCTTGGTTGTAACAGTGACCTTCAACATAGAGAAGCAGCTTATACATATATCAGAGAATAAATGTCAGGAGTTCAATTTTCATAACAAATAGTAAGCCATGTGAGGGACACAAAAGTGGATACTACATGTCAAATACATAGTCTAGCAGGAGTTGCATGGATCTGTAACAATATAAAGGCAAATAAGAAGGCACATTGTTCTTACATAATTCTTATGTAATTCATAATGTGGTGCACCTGATGATTTTCAATGTGCTTAATCCTCTCAGTACTGCATTGCTATCTCCTCTGTTGTATTGCATGAATGAAAGATCTCAGAGGAGACATTAAACCACACTCCTGTCAGCTCTCATTGTAAACATAAAAGAACACATAGCACTTTTCAAAGACGCTACCTGCTGAAGAGAAGATTTCTGCGAGTCTGCCATTCTAACTGGTGCTCTAATAAAACTGGAGTCCTTATTAAATCTGCTTTGGTATGGGCCTATTTCTGATGGAAACAAACTGTACTGATTTCAGTGGCAGATGAAAACTTGGCATTAAATGCACCTTAGATTGGGGCTTTGCATAGCCCATAATAGACATAGTAAAAATTGGATGGCTCTAAATGATTTGCAATGGGAGTATTATTTAAATCCCTGCTTAGTTTAAATATGCAAGTTGCACCAGTTATTTATGGGGTGGTGTTTTTTTGTGTTTTTTTCTCCTAATGATCCCTGGAAGGTATTTTCACTACTAGAGGAGTGAGTTTGACCATCCCTAGTTGGTGAAGCAAGACGTCAAAAATTCCTGCAAACTAATTAGTTGTGCATGACTGCTTTTCCAGCTGGAAAGAACCGCTGCTGGGAGAAATCTCCATTAAGTGTAATCTCTAAATTATGATTTCACGATGGAGGGAAACTTTTCTAGCCAGAAATGCGCCACTTTGTGGTGCTTTTGCAATGAAAAGCCTCCAGAGCAAGTACTTAATAAGTAAAACTTTTTGAAACTAAGAAAACATGTTTGAAGTTTTTAGGCACCAGAAGTACTGTTTGATAGTCAGACACATGAAACTTCAGTTCTATGGCTACCGTTTTACTTATAAATAAAGGAATGAGTCGTCTTGTGGCACTTCACATAGCTCTAATTTATTTCACAAGATGATGTTTGAAATAGTCACCTGATGGAAAAGTGATAGGCCAGCAATGCATTCAGACTCCAAAGCAGTTTGCATCGTCTCCGCTGGTGTGTCCCGCTAATCCACTAATTGGACAATTGATTTTGCTTCCTGACCTATAAGAGCTTGAAGATGTTTGTAACCACCTTTCCTGTTGCTGCAACATGCCTATTTGGGTATCAGAGTAATAGGGCTGTTAGCTAAAATTACCTTTTGGTAATGTAAACAAACAAGCTGGATTTGCTTTCTGAAGTAGAGTGCACAGAAGCAGGAGCTATGGAGGACTACAGTAAACAGACACATACATTATATTGTAGTGTAAAACAAAGAACATGTGTTTACTTTTGGTGTGATATTCTTTTTAGATTGAGCTACAGCAATTCGGTGCCATGCAAGGTGTTGACACTTTGATAGATAATGTATGCTATATGCTATGTAACACCCACTCTCCCACCTGTGTATTTTTGTTAGGACTGGCCAAAGCACTTTGCAGGTTCTGCTCTCACGCCACGTCAAAGCAGATCTGACACTTCTTCACTGCTCATCCCAGGAGCTAATTACCACTTTCGTTGACAGCTGCCTCTGGTTTTTCCCATCTGTTTCCAAGACAACAAAAAGTGTGTTCATTTTCCAAAATGCAGCACCAAGACAAGCAAGAGCTTATGCAAATGTAATCTTGTCAATTGTCAGTTAGGAAAAAAAGCCATAACAGTTTTAAAAATGGAAAAAGGGCCTACTTGTATTCTAATTATCAGGCTTTGAATAATAATTGTTGGGTGTGTTTTCTCAGAAGGAATATTTTGGTTTTTGTTGTTTTTCCCACAACAGTAACACTGCAGTGTGGTTATGTTTACAAGGATTTGAAATCATACCAAAATAATTTAAACAGTACATGAGGCAAAAAGTGGAATTATTAGCTTACTGAATTTAAATGTATGTAGATTGACTGGGTACATTTGATGGAGAAGTTTGAAGACCAATCATGCTATAAAAGACCAAGCTTTATGAACATGTCTGTCAATAATATAGAAATGTTCTAGTTAAATTTACAACTGAAGTATTATAATTTATTTTATATAAAGCTTTTCTAAGATAGAGAGAGAGAGAGAGAGAGAGAGAAAGAGAACTGAGAATTAGAGAACTGGTCATTTCTTACTATTTTTGGTGTTTGGATTGCAAAATATGTTGCTCAACATCACGACAAACCTGTAGAGAGTTACATCATTGGAAATACAGATTGGATCCTTAAGTTGCAGCCTTCATTAGACCATTTACAATTTACATTGTGCTGAATTTAAAGCAGCTTCAAATGTAATCTCAATTGCTTTTTTACATTTATCTTACTGTTATGGTGTTTGCTATTATTCGGAGTGATTCTAGGTTCACTCTTCGCTCCTATATTGAGTTACTGTCATTTTTCTCAAATTCTGCCTTCAAGCTTGTTTTGAAATTGTCAGTTTAGGGACTGAGCTGCTTTCTTCATTCCATTCAAATCATGACTTTTCAACTCTTCCCGAGAGAGAGAGAGTAGCTACTTACTCTTTAAATAAATCATGTATTTAAAAACAATATTCAGAGAAAAAAGGCACTTTACAAAGCGTTTAAAAGGGACCAAGAACAAAGTACACAGAAAGAGTACTTGAAACTGCAAACACAAGTAAAAAAGGTTAGAAAAGCCAAGAGAGAGAGGAGGTCATTCAAAGAGGAGGCCAAATGTCTAAGAGATACAAATGGCAAAATCATAGACAAAGAGAAAAAAATAGCAAATATATTAAATGATTACTTCTCACAAGTTTTTACAAAGGAGGACACGGACAACATGCCCCACATGTTGACCCGTTCCTATCCAGTTTTAAATAACAGAGGAAGAAGGGACTAGGAGCTCTTAAAATAATCAAATCCCCTGGGCCGGATGAGATCCTCCCAGTAGTATTCAAAGAAATGAAAGAAGTTATTTACACACCGCTAACCAAGATTATGCAGCAGTGTCTTGACACAGGGTTGTACCGACAGACTGGAGAATTGCAAATGTAATACCGATCCACAGAAAGGGAGACAAAACAAAACCAGGTAACTACAGACCAATAAGCCTGACTTCTATTATATGTAAACTTATGGAAACTATAATAAGATCCTGAGAGACAGTCAGCATGGTTTTAAGAAAGGGATATCGTGTCTAACTAACCTGCTTGATTCTTTTGAGGATGCAACATCGACAATGGATAATTGCAAAGTATATGACATGGTTTTTTTAGATTTCCAGAAAGCTTTTGACAAAGTCCTGCATAAAAGATTAATCCTCAAACTGAACACAGTAGGGATTCAAGGAAATGCATGCACATGGATTAGGGAGTGGTTAACATGTAGAAAACAGAAAGTACTGATTAGAGGAGAAACCTCAAAATGGAGCGAGGTAACCAGTGGAGTACCACAGGGATCAGTATTAGGTCCTCTGCTAGTCCTAATCTACATTAATGACTTAGATAATGGTATAGTAAGCAAACTTGTTAAATTTGCAGACGACACGAAAATAGGAGGAGTGGCAAACACCGTTGCAGCAGAAAAGGTCATTCAAAATGATCTAGACAGCATTCAGAACTGGGCAGACACATGGCAAATGCCATTTAATAGAGAAAAGTGTAAGGTACTGCACGCAGGCAATAAAAATGTGCATTATAAATATCATATGGGAGATACTGAAATTGAAGAAGGCATCTATGAAAAAGACCTAGGAGTTTATGTTGACTTAGAAATGTCTTCATCTAGACAATGTGGGGAAGCTATAAAAAAAGGCCAACAAGATGCTCGGATATATTGTGAGAAGTGTTGAATTTAAATTAAGGGAAGTAATGTTAAAACTTTACAATGCATTAATAAGACCTTATCTAGAATATTGTGTTCAGTTCTGGTCACCTCGTTACAAAAAGGATATTGCTGCTCTAAAAAGAGTGCAAAGAAGAGTGACCAGAATTATCCAGGTTTAAAAGGCATGTCATATGCAGACAGGCTCAAAGAATTGAATCTATTCAGTCTTGAACAAAGAAGACTATGCAGCGATCTGATTCAAGCATTCAAAATTCTAAAAGGTATTGACAATGTCTACCCAGAGGACTTTTTCGACCTGGAAAATGAAACAAGGACCAGGGGTCACAAATGGAGATTAGATAAAGGGGCATTCAGAACTGAAAATAGGAGGCACTTTTTTACACAGAGAATTGTGAGGGTCTGGAACCAACTCCCCAGTAATGTTGTTGAAGTTGACACCCTGGGATCCTTCAAGAAGCTGCTTGATGAGATTCGGGGATCAATAAGCTACTAACAACCAAATGAGCAAGATGGGCCGAATGGCCTCCTCTTGTTTGTAAACTTTCTTATGTTCTTATGTATATGTTATTATTGCGGCCCTCATAAGCAACACACTCTTCTTGTGTATATAATACATTTTACATGTAAAATTAAATAATGTCTCATATATTTTTATTTTTTGTTTTGGAAAACAGCAGTGTGCAATAATAGAAGCAAAAGTGTTCTCACCCACTGCTTCTTCTGTCCAGACTGCTGTGCTGTGCTGTGCTGTGCTGGAGCATGCAGCAGTTTAAATGGCCACATTCCAAAAAAAATTTAAAAACAAAGAAAGAAAGAAATGTTTATGTGAAGAGCACGCAAATGCCAGTAGGAGCATTTCAGAGGCAAGAAAAAGAGTTTGGATGATTCTGCTGTAAAATAAATGTGAGCGTCAGATATAACTCAAGTGCTGCAGGAGCTTTTTTTTCTGCAACACAGGAGCTGCAGATTTATCTCATGCGCTTCTGCAATAATCTATGTCTGATCTTTTTGGCTTGGTTGCGGTTTGAAAGCACTGTATCACTTGACATTTATAATTCACAGTAAGCTTGTGCATCACATGACTGTCACACTGAAATAATATACAGGGTTGTATTTTCCAGAACCAGGGATTTCAGTGATTATCCCAGGCTTACCCCTAAAAGTAAGTGGCTGATGCAATCCAGGTGGATTCCCTGGTATTGTAAAACTCTCTAAAAAAAATGTAGCTTATCCCGACAGAGTATACATTGATAATATATATCCTTAAGTTAGGATAAGCACTGAGCCTTTTGGGAGAGGTACACGTTCACAATAACAGTATCCAGTGAGCATACCTGGTAATGAAAGTGCAGGAGAGTTGCTCCTTCAACAACCTCTGCTTATGTTAAGTTTATGTGGTTAAAGGGAAAGAGTTATGTCTTTGAAAACAGACCGGAAATCTGGGGATCTGTTCAATAAAGCAGAGCTTGACTGGTTTGGATTGTGATCTCTCTGTTTTTGTGAAGCCAATGCACTTGTGTGGATCGACTGAGACGTGGGTTCACCTTCACAACATTTGGATATACAGTTATTGCCAAAAGTTTTACATTACTTTGAATTTTAGGATTGGGACATCATTTACCAAAATAAAAAAAAAAAAAATATGAACATAATTTTGATATTTTACTAAACATCATGTACTCAAAGAAACTACAAAATGATATCACAAAAGTCTACCGGAAGCCATAATAGTGGTACAGTATTTCATGTTAGATTTTGAAATGCCACAGTTTTCAATTTTTGTCAGTTTTTCGTTAAGCATATGGAAAACTACAAAGTGGTATGTAATTCAATATGTTAACGTAACATTATTCAGTAAGCCTCATTCGACTTGATGAAGCCAAATTAGTTGATTCTGTAGGGTGATGCTATCACACAATATGTTCCAAATGGAACCTAAACTCTTTGAATTTTAAACAATGGAGAGACCTGGAAAATGCCAGAACCAAAGCCTGAATACTACACAGAGAAAGGCAGGTTGTCTGTCTGCAATTAATCTGATGGAAAATGATTAGCATGCCATTCATCAGGGGAATGTGTTTTGCAGCCTGTGTAATAATGGGGTGGGCATGTTGCATGCTTTGATCAGAGGCTCATTCTTTCTATGGGATAGTCAAGGTAATCAATCAGCAGAATCCACAATTTAAGTGTTACTTTGTAAGTGGTGCTGGCAGAGAGGAAACAAGATTATGGCCCAGATATTCTGTTCTTTTGTGATAGGTCAAGGGACCGGGTTCAAAATGCAAGTGTTTTGTTGACACATCAGGCACCTTTTTAGCAGTGACTCACAGTCATTCCAAATTTGAAATGTCCTTTTTCATAAATTGGGTACATTCAACTCGAGAATATGGCTCTAATCCAGCCAGGACTTCTCAAACCCGGCCCTCGGGATTCCTGTGTCTTCTGGTTTTCATTCCAACTGAGCTCTCAATTACTTAACTAAACCCTTAATTGAAATAATCATTTTCTAATTATACCCTTTTAATTGTTCTCAGCACCTAAAAAGTGGCAGAATTATAAAATGTTATAGTTAACTTGAAAGCTCCAACTGTTTCAGAACTGAAAACAATTATAAATATCTAATTAAGCCAATTATTAGGTCAATTAAGGGTTTAGTTAAGGGCATCACTGATTTATTAGGAATCTAAGCACATATTACTAGAAAAAACAATTACCTTTGGATGTTTTTGAATAATGCTGTAATGTTGATTTTATTTCTTCTTTTTTATCTATTGTGATACTGTGACCTTTTAACACTCTTTACCCACTTGCTTCAAGGTATAGTAACAGCTATATTCAAAAACACCCACTGATTGTTATAGCTCACTTAACTGTGCCAAGTCAATGTTTCTTCATGTTAAGAAAGCACACTTACTTGAGCAATAATTCTTAAGCGTTGCTTCTGAATATGGCTCGAAAGAGCAATAGAGAAGAATAATTCAAATCTCAGCATTAGATAAACAGCACTCAAAACCATTCAGAATGCTTGCAAAAGTCATGAAAAGATGTCGTTTTATTTTTATAACCAAGAAACAACTCCAGTGAGATTGAAGATCTAATTATGGAGCTAGACAACAAACCATTCATATACAGCAGTTTGAAAATACACCCCCCCCCCCCCCACCCCCCCACACAAATCTGTACACCATTAACCACAAATTACACACACGCGGAGTAATGCCCAAAATATAGATGCTCACAGTTTCTTAAAAACAGTAAATGATGATGCTATAAAATGGAAGTATATATTTGGCATAACATGTGTTTCTTTCAAAACTGCACATTTTATTATTATTATTATTATTATTATTATTATTATTATTATTATTATTATTATTATTATTTTATTGTTTTTGTTTTTTGTTTTACCTACAACACTTTGAGCATCAAATTCGTGTGGATGCTTAACATGCAGTACCCAGCATCAAATATTGAGATAATACAATAGTGTGAAAACCTAGCATCGCTAACATATTGTTTCAATCCCTTTCTAAACTAAATTGTTAAACTAATGAGTTGTCTGAATAAGGCTTGTTTTCGTCTGTCAATGCTAGCAAAGAGGTATTTGATAAATATTCCCTTACTGTGTGATCCTAAATTCCTAGAGGACAGATAAAATGTCAAGCTTTATTTTTTGCCCAACATGCATTTTCCCATGTGAAAGAAACATTTGTTGTGATTTTAAGTCAGTGTTCTGAACTTTAAAATAAAACCCTGACTCTCGTACTGTTTCAAGAGGCTTTATTGTTAGATTGAGCAATGTTAATGATGCTTAATAATGCCTAGCAGAATACAAAGAAAATTGCTGAGAGTTTGTAGTCTAATGTTCCTGGTAAAACTGCACAGTGATTTGTCAGTTTCACCACATTTTTTGCATGGTAATACTATGCATTTACCATAGTTTGCCATGTTAATATGCTTTAAAATACCACTCTGGGCTTTATAATGATTACCTATGCTGTGCTTTCACTATGCTTTATTACACTTTGCTACGGTTTTACAATGGGACATTTTTATAAAGGGTCATTTACAATCTGAGCTATATTAAAGCTTCAAAGGGGAATTAAAAAAAAAAGCAGTTTCTTTACAAGTAAGAGACATAGTAGTGACATATATCATGCTATAACAAATGTTCATTTATTACAATTTGCAGTTAGGTAGTTTTACATGAAAAGTATCCTGAAGAAAATAGGTATTTTCCTCAATAGCAGCATCTATTGTTTGTCATTTGAAATTATAAGCCATTTTATGAAGGTCCTTCATTTGAAGATGAAACTTTACTGTACAGTAGTTTGTAAGCATTTCTCAAACTTTCTAGCAACATGTGGAGTATAATACTTGGTCTGATACATTGTTTTCAGAGATATACATGCAATCCCCCCAGTGCTCCTCATTATTTACTCTGGCATTCAGAACTTTACATCTGAGAGTACTTCATATTGAATTCAGCTGACCTGCTGTAATTTTACTCCCCTGCACTGTGTGACCATTGTGTTCAGAAGGTTGCATACTGCTGGTGCCTCTTGCTGTCAGCAGATTCTAGAATGATAATATCGGACTCTCATCCTTGTGGAATGCTTAAAAGTGTCTGTGTCTGTGTTTTTGTTATACTGATAATATTTACAGGAAGCTTCTACAGCTTTCACCATAGATGTATAAGGTTAGAGTTTTCAGAAATATTTAAAAAATAAATGATACAATATGCAAACTAACAACCCTTCTGGATAGCCCTCAAGCTCTCTCCTTGATTTACTTTTATCTCTCTTTATCGTATTGGCTTGCCAGTGAGGAATAGGTCCCAAGTACAGTCTTCAGGGTGGAAATAAGGCTCCCATTGCATAGCTTGTTGAGCCATGTATTTATGACCTACAATTAGGCTCAAAGTTTAAAATGGAGAGAGAGAAAATGGCTTCCATTTAGGGTCCCCTCGAGAGTCTGGGCCCTAGGCACATGTCTAGTTAGTGTATGAATTAATCTGGCCCATCATAGGAGGCTGTGTGGTCGAGTGGTTAAAGAAAAGTGCTTGTAACCAGGAGGTCCCCGCTTCAAATCCCACCTCAGCCACTGACTCATTGTGTGACCCTGAGCAAGTCACTTAACCTCCTTGTGCTCCGTCTTTTGGGTGAGATGTAATTGTAAGTGACTCTGCAGCTGATGCATAGTTCACACACCCTAGTCTCTGTAAGTCGCCTTGGATAAAGGCATCTACTAAATAAACAAATAATAATAATAATAATAATGCTATGCAATTGCTTTATTTCCATCCCTGTACTTGTCAGATTAGTCCATGTTTCTGAATCTTTGGTTTCTACACATCTAAGTAAGAGAGAAGAGAGACAAATGCACTAAAAAATATTAAACTGTTTATTGACTAACAATAACTTTCTTTTGTTGTGGATGTAGGTGTTGAACCTGTAGGCATTCTAACCATTTACCGCTTCATTGAGGAGACCCAAATAAAAACTGTGAGCGAAAAATTATTATTATTATTATTATTATTATTATTATTATTATTATTATTATTATATGGCAAATCTTTTTTTTTTTTTGGTGCTTGTGAATTTAGTGTCTATGAAAGGTGTGGAATTATAACAGTGAGAGCTTCCTCTCTTTACAGTACCTCAATCCTGACCAGACACTTCCTGTTTGCCATTCAGCCCTGTGCCTCACACAAAGGGAGACTGGAAATTGTGTGGTATTTTTTTTTTTTATGAGACCTGAGTTGGATTAAAACCAAGGCATCCAAAGCTGAAAGGGGCAAGATGGAACACTGGAGGTAAAAGGTTAAGGTTTAGCACATCAGTATATGTCATATTTTAGAAGTATGGCATTTTCTTGGAAGCTTTACAGCACAAACCAAACACAATCGGGTTCCTGCTTGTTTGAACATCCACCTTCAAATACAAATTTCCCTTGCACAGAAACTACATTTATCAGCCTGCAACTTGAAATAATGACAGACATGTTTCGGTACTATGCTGGAAAATAATCCAAAAGGACGGGTGCTATCATAAAGACATACTGTAGATGCATAAACTTTGCGGCTTTCAAGAAGACTGGTGTACAATATTTGATGGGAAGATTGAAATCTTATCAGCTCTGTTTACTTTGGAATTTACATTCATTGAAATGTGGTAATTGATTAGATGCAGCAGCTCCTGTTTCAAGTACTTTTTAAATTGTATTTTTTGTCCGATAATATCTCATTCCATTGAGGTCCAGGACTTGCAGCTGGATAGCTGTAAGGCACAAAGGAGATGACCACAGATTTATGCAATTCAAGATGATTCACCAGTGCTGCAAAATGCTCTAAAAAAATCCAGCTCTGGTGTACTCTGGTGACTTACCTCAGACTCAGACCACACAGTCTGGTCTGCTTTTGTAGCCAGGACCTCCTCTAGACCTCAGATTTCCTTCAGTTCATTTTTTGTTCTTAAATCTCAGCTATCTTTGTGAAAAGTTTCACAAAGAAGAGCCCAGCATGTTTCACAGTGCTTGGCATGGACTGTCTCTGGTAGCTGACTTAAAGGTTGGTTTTATTTTATCAAACTATTTCCTGCTGGGGTACACCAGAGCTGGATTTTTTTTAGAGCATTTTGCAGCACTGGTGAATCATCTTGAATTGCATAAATCTGTGGTCATCCCTGGATTAGCGCTAAAAATATTGATTGACAAAATCCACAGGGATTTTCCAGTGCTATATAAAAATGCTCTAATCTAATACAATCCAGGGAGTATCTATCACCTTGTATACTGTACTCTTGGTTATACTATACATTTACCATGTTTAATAATTTGTTGTACAATAGCTCACTGTGCTTTACTATACTTTCACGGTGCTTTATTACACTTTTCCATGATTTTACTGTGAGAAAATGTATAAGGGTATAAGCACTTGTAACTTTCTTTGACTTGACAACTATGTATCATTCAAAACACCATCCTAAAGGCTGCGTAGCACTATATCCTTCACAATGACAAACATAACATGCATATAAGTGCACATAACATGGTGTCATAACATGTTACAAACCAAAAGTACTGGAATGAAAATCCAGTGTTTCAGTGCATTTCTATGACTCATTGCCATCAACACATTTAATTTACATGTTTTAGATCTATTAAGTAATATCATTTTTTTGTTGTTGTTGCAGAATTACACTAACACATGCTATGACAACATGTTATGATTAATTATATGCATGTTATATTGATTTTCAGAGTGATTCTGAATGATTATGTAGGTGTTGTAGTCACACAGTCTTTATGGAGGTGTAATGGTGCTTCATTGGGTCCAATTCAAATATACCATTACAAAAAAACATCACAGAAGTTGTAGTAAGAAATGGTGCTGGTTAAAACTTTTTGTTGCAGTGCAAAGTTCAAACTGTGTTACAAAGCTCTGATAACCAAGTTGGGTGCATTGAGGA
Organism: Acipenser ruthenus; assembly: GCF_902713425.1. Classification (NCBI taxonomy): domain Eukaryota; kingdom Metazoa; phylum Chordata; class Actinopteri; order Acipenseriformes; family Acipenseridae; genus Acipenser; species Acipenser ruthenus. Next base: position 80,131,143 of record NC_081192.1, read on the forward strand.
GGAATACAATTAGCATTAAGAGTTTATAATTATTTATATTCTAGTTTTTTTTTTTTTTTTTTTTTTTTTAATGATCCTGCTGGAAATTCTAGCAACTCTGGTCTTGGTGACAAAGCCAAAAGTTGGGAATTGGAAAAATATTTACTCTGCTTGGCCCATTCCCATATATATATATATATATATATATATATATATATATATATATATATATATATATATATATATATATATATATTATATTGCATTGCACCCCTCTCCCAAAGAACCCCTCTCCATCCTGTGACACGTTTCATATATCTTACAAAATACTGTATCCAAAAACAGACACATTTTAACCATGAGCATATAAATTATAACGGAAGAAATAGAGTAGACTACATATGCAGGTGATTGGACCATTAGTCCTGCCCCTTTAAGGACGAATCCTGCTGTCCCTGGGCGTCCAATGAACTCCTTTCTTTTGCACTGTGCTTATTCTGTGTATTTCTTTAATATTTTCAGCTGGTGCCACTCGCATTCCCTTATTTGTTTACACGACTAATGTTACTGCGCTTAAGAAAGTTTAACTTACAACACCTCAAGTTAGCTGGTGGGACTCGGTTTGCTACACATTTTTTTACGAAAGTTAAGGGGCTGCGGCTTCCGCATTGAACGCCTTTATATGGCTTTGGAAAGGGGGAAAAAAGTTGAAACGTAACTAAGAGTCAGACACCATCCTGCTGGGAGCAGAGTAACTTCTGTGAGCACGGCGGTCGCACGTTTTAGTTTTTAAAAACGTTTCATCACTGGAATATACAAATAAACAACGATTACACTTGTTCCACACAATACTAGACGCAATATAGTTTTTGTTCTTTAATTGAACTGTTGGTTTGGATATCCCTTGATGTATGGATAAGAAGAAACTAGACGGGACTAACGTAAAGGTATTTGCTACTTCTGATGTGTTTTTCAGTTAAAAAAAAAAGGTACAGTACGACACAATTCATACATAAATCATTATCTGTGTAATTTTAATTTACGGGTTTTTTTCTAGTTTATTATTAGGTATTTATTTTAAACATCAATGAGAAAATTGACGTGATTAAATTAGCAAGTCAGTATCTGAGTTCTCGTGGCATTACACCGAGGCGACTGTGAAACTAAAAAGTTTTTTTTGTTTTTTTTGGAGTTCGCATAGAACTTGTACACAGCCTAAAAGAAAAAAAAGCTAAGATGGATAAATACGACGATCTCGGGCTGGAGGCTAGTCAATTTATTGAGGATCTCAATATGTATGAGGCATCCAGAGATGGACTGTTCAGAACAAGAAAAGACGCGGGCAACAATCCGGACTTTGAAGAAACCAGAAAAGTTTTTGCCTCCAAAATGACAAAAATCCATTTGCAAAAACACCAAGAGGAAATGGCAAACAATAATCTAGCTGCAGGAACGGCGGCATCTGGGAGGGTTAACGGAGGGGTTGTCGGTGGTCACAACATGAACCCACTGCAGAACAGAGCTTCGGACAACGCGGTGTTATACACCAAAAGACCACCTATAAACAGTAACATCAGACTTGCTGGTGAAGCCTCTGCCAAACCGCCGATATTGTCGGGACCTATGTCTGGCAATGTCAACACAAACCAACACCTTTATGAAATGCAGAAACTGAACAGATACCCACAACAAGAGGTCTCAGCCAGCAGGGGTCCCATCAATGGAAACAATTATGAGAGCCAGGAGGTTGGGGATCATCCTTTGAAGCTACAAACAGGCCCAGGGTACAGCTGGGGTGGGTCACACAATCGGTTTCCCAGCCAGGGTGACCAAGAAGCTACAAGCCCTATCTTTACTGACCCGAACCCACAATACCAACAGCAGCAACACAGACCCACAGCATCCTTGGAGCAGAAGCCAGTAGGTCAGGGGTCTGCCTCATTTTCCAATACTCTGTCCCCATTGTTGCCTTCGTCCACTGCTCCATCTTTCAACCAAACAAAGATGGGGCTGCCTCACCAGAGATCTTCTTTCTCTACCCCTTCCTCCACTGCATCTTTCCAGAGCTATCCTATCCAAAAGACCACAGCTCCAGACGTGAGAAATTTAGGCAGCAGTCCAGAAAATGAGCCTCCAGGCCCAGACAGTCCTGTTAAACCTAACACTGACTGCAACTACCACTATTGCCAGCAGCAACAACAGCAGGAACCACGCCAACCCAGCCAGCAACCTTCCAGTCATGGAGTAGCGTATTCTGCTCTAGGTGACACCAGAAGACTTGAAGGTGAGCTTTATGACTTCAAACAACACAGGCAGCAGCCCCAGAGTCCAATATCTCACTCTCTCCCATATCCAGTGGGCCCGGACTGCCAGGTTTCCTCCAGCAACCTCTCTGTGCGCTTTGAACAAGTTCCACTTGCCACCACTGACGGTGGAGGTGGCTTTAGCAATGCAAGCAGCCAGCCACTTTCCACGCAGTCCAGCTCCAGAAGCTATACCCAGGGTCAGCCTCCGAGCAGCCAGCTGGCCACTGCTGTCCTGGTCAGCTCAGCTTTTGACAGTCCTCCTCTGTTGCCACCAAGCCATTCTCAGCAGGGATCTTCCTGTGACATCTCCACTCAGGAAACCTCCAACCCCCCCAGGGTGGTCAAACTGCCCTGCCAGACTCTTCTTGTACAGCCGGAGCAGGGGCTGTCTGCTGCCGAAATAAAATTAGAAGCTCTTACTAAGCGCGTGGAAGAAGAGATGGATGCGAAAGCAGATTACTTTGGTAAGGACTCTGGGTTGCAATTCTTAAATTTGTATGTTTTGTCTTGTCATATTTTCAGGCTCTCCCGCTACATAGATAGTTAGAGATCAGCTGTTTTTTTTTTTTTTGAAAGGGTGTTTTTGTTTCTTTTTTAGGTTTTGCAAATGTAATCACATGATGTGGTGACCTTTCAACTCTGCTGACTTGTGCCCTCTGGTTTTGTAACAATCAACTTGTGTATATTATATACATTGGCTGAAATGTGTCACAAAGGTGGTGTTTGGGAAAGAGACAGTAGGAAGTAACCCTCGCAAGGGGTCACACAGTTCCTTGGTTACTGTGCTGGGAGTGAGCCAGGTGTTTTACTGTAGTGAGTCCTTGGTTTAACAATAAACACCAGGCCACATTGCCCCCAGAACTAGAAGACTGCTGTAGCATACTACTGTATTATTTACAGTTTCTTTTTCAGCTGTGTTGCCATCTGCTCCCTTGTCTGTGTAAAACCTGTGCTCACCAGACGCCCTGGTGTTTGAGTTTCCATCACATTCGCGTGTGTATGTTGAAGACACGTCAGAAGGGTCCTATTTCAATGTTCAAGGGGAATCACTACCACCTCTCTCTCCCTGAAAAGATACAGGCAGGACATCACAAATTATAGCATTTCTGGGCCTACAGTAAATTGTTCCAAAATTAATTTCCCATAAAATATTGTCATTTCATATAACGACATTTCATATAACGACATTTGATTATCCATATTGTACCATGTTTAATACATATAAATATAGGTCCATATTTTGGCTCTGTGTTTTTTTTATATAAAGGGAAAAGCTATAGTAGGTGCTTTTGCAGCATTTCAAAAACGACCATGTGCACTGTTTATTCAAAGGCAACATGTTAAGAATTTAAAAGGTTTGCTAACTACAAGTAGTTCTACATTGTTTCGTAAAAAATGTTTAAATAAAAATGCTTGGTGAATCTGGAGCACAGTACAGTATTTTTATCGGAGCAAGCCATCCCAGTGCAGCAAGGAAATTGTAGTGAGCCCCCACAATTCAGGACAAATCCTGTAGACTTGGGCGATGACAAGAGTGCTCTCACTTCAGTGTGGATGTACAGCAGAATGCTGGTTTGTACAGTACAGTAGCATGCTTGGCCTTCCCTTTGAGCAGCATGTGAACAAAACACAATTCCACACAGAAACTTCTGTGGCTGTGTGTGCTGTAACTGACACTGGGATTAAAGAGAGTTCCTGTACACAATATGAGACCCATTGGACACAAAAACAGTGTATAGAATTTGACATTGCAAGGGCAGTAGAAATATCTGGCTAGTTATTATGTATTTCATCTCTGGAGGCCTATGTTAGAATATGGCTCGTTCCACCCATGTAAAGAGTTTGTTGTTCTCGGCCTAGTCAATAGACAGTTGCCATCATTTCACTTGTGAATCTCTGCATCACACCCAGGACTCTGAATAATAGGAAGCTGCTATTCCTAGTCTTACATTTATTTCATTTATTTTTAAAAATGCGTACATAAAAACAAATACAGAAGTTAGGAATGCTGCACAGAGTCAGATTAAAGAAAGTATGAAACTTTGTCAGTTTTTGTCTTTGGCTTCTAATTGGCAGGCTTCTTCACAGGAAGGGTGATTGACATGTGTCACAATAAGTTAGTCATAGCCACCAGCCATATTTATGAAACATGGCAGGTCTGCTTTTTGATTTACAATTTTATATGGCTTCCAGTAGTTTAACCAAAATTGGAAGCAGCTCCTGTGATTGCACCAAGTTTACCTTTTTGTGGATCCCAGAGTCCAAAGGCTGCTTGGCTGTGGCAAGGCTTCATGTGTGTTTCAGCTTTCTGTACACAAATTACCGATGTAGGCTTATTGCAGATGTTCTTTTCAGGTCAAGGAGGAAGCTTTTTTTTCCCCATTTAATATTAAGTCCACCGTAAAATAGTTTGCTTTAACCAGATTCAGGGTTCAAGTCAGGGAGGTAGGTTGAATTTGCTTTAACTGCTGTGAAATACTGAACTCCAGAGTCATTGTGTTTCAAATGAATGTTGTTTAGTCTGTGAATGTGTTTATGTATCTCTGTGGATGTGTATATACAATATGTTTCTATGTATATACAGTATGTGTGTGTATAAAGATCTAAATGGAAATACATGTGTATACTTATACGCACACAGTACACAGAGACATACACTGAGCGTCATCATAATCTCGTTTAGAGGGTTATTAGATCTACTTGGGTGACCTTTCTGGTGTCTGGATGTTAGAGATCACCAAACGCTCTTATACTGTGTATTGCCTTCATTTTTGGTACACAGCTGTGTTCTTATCATGCACTGCAAATGAACTATATAACAGCATTCATTTTACAAGCAATGTTTATCATGTTCCTGTCTAAATTATATGGAAGATCAAAATCCATAGACGTGATCTCCTCATATCCGCACTTAACAATGTGAGGGCTTGCCTGTTATTGAGGCGTAAGTCACGAGGTTGTCTGTACAGCAGTAAAGCCGTGGGAGGGTTTATATAATAAAAGCTGCTTTTCTGAAGCCTGAGTCAGCTACTCTCCACCTCTTAAAGCCGTAATGGAGAAACTATGTGACATAAAGGTGTAAGATTATTCAATGCTTTTATAGGCTTAGCGTGTTTTCCTTTCTGGCTGGCCCCAGACAAATGGTTTGGTCATAAGTAGATGCACTGAAGATGTAGGCAGCGGCTGTCCACGTGATGTTTCTGAGTTCTCAAGGAACAAGGGCCCCTTTTGTTTTTTGTGGTGTAAAACCTTTCCTAAGAATATACAGAACTGTATGCAATTATCTCTTTGCGATACAGCTTGTCATGAGTTCCAGAGAGTGACTGGGCTGAGCAGGGGAAAACACTGGAGTGTAGCAGAGCTGGGCCTTGGCAGTTACTTGAAAAATATCAGCCAGGGGCTTCTCTTTAGCTCTGTAAAAGTAAGGAACTGATTTCACCATGAAGCTGGGTTAACCCTTTAGGAACCAGGATTTTTTTTTTGTTTTTATTAAACTTACACAGCTTTTTGTTTAAAAAAAGGTAATGTTTTAATGATCATTTCAACACACAACAGTGTGCCATTATATTATACACATTTTTTTTATTCTACTTATAAAATTACTGAATACTGGGAAATGTAGAAGAAAAATAGTCACGCACGCCCCAGCTGTTAGTGTGTGCTGCGCTTCCAGTCAGCCTGGAATGTTACTCATTGAATCGGAACAGGTTTTTTTTTATTTTAATCATTTTTTATTAAACATTTTTTGTAGAAGCAGTTTACCATGTCTCTTATGGTATAAGTCTTTTGTAAGTATTTCGAATGTTAATTGTATTCACACTGGCTAATAATAAATAATCATTTGTGAGGGCACATTGATTTGGATTGATTTAGTTTTATTAACACTTTTTAATTTATAATATAAGCTTTCCCCCCTGATTTGTGTCTGCCATTGAAAACTAAATTGCCAAATGCCCCACAGTATTTCAAGCCTAGTGAAGAAAATCTCCATAATCTCGAAACGATCCCTTACATATGCCAAGGGTTACTGTGCAAATCGAAGTGGAGACAAATCTGAAACACAGCCATCCAGTGCAGCAGAGCTACTTTGATTGTGCCTCATGAGTGAGGACTGAGTCCATGACCTCTCACTTTGATTGTGCCTCTTGCGTGAGGACTGACTCCATGACCTTTGGCTGTAGTACATGCTGTTTCTTACGCTGGGAACCTTATACTGTATATAATAAAGTAAGCTGGATTTGAATTCCTAAAACCACTGCCTGCCAAGCCAAATAAACAAATTGGATTACATTTCCCTGTAATAAGAAGCCTTTGATTAGTCTTCTGATTCTTCATACTTCAAAAGCTTTCTGGATTTCATGGATTTATGGTATTGAGTGTCGCCCTTTTCCTACCACTCCTCTGTAAAGCTAATTGGCAAAGAGAAAGCGGAACACTTGGCGTGTGCCAGGATGCAGTGGTCACGTGATGTGTTGATTCACAGTTGAGGAGTCCACCGAGAGATGGCTGCCTGAAATACTCATGATTTCCCTTTTCAACTGATGTATTTTAACCCAATACATTTGGTCCCAATATACTTTAAGCTTTGATCCAGTGCAGTAATATTGGGCATGGTGCCTGCACTGTATGCTTGTCCTGTTTGTCAAATTAATGACCCCCCTCTATTGTATTTTGCTCTGTGATTAATTACTGGTGTTATTATTACGTTATACTTGGTTTGTTGGGATGCCCTTGAAAACATAATGCATATCTTTATGAACTCTGAACTTTCTCCAGGGATATGCATCCCCATTCCTTCTCAGTTGTTGATATAAATAAATTGCAACAGGATTGAAAAAGCCAGGATCTCATGGCCTCGCTGAAACCAAGAAGATTTTGATTGGAGATCTATTGGAGATGTGCTGAGGAGGTACAGTGATAAACTGTTTGATATGGTTGCTTTACAGGGACCTGTGTGAAGTGTAACAAAGGCGTCTATGGAGCGAACCAGGCATGCCAGGCTATGGGGAATCTGTACCACAACGTTTGCTTCACCTGCAGTGCCTGCAGTGAGTATCACACACCGACACTTGTGACATTTGCTTCAAGTCTTTTTATTCTTTATGTATGTATTTCATGTGAAATAATATGATGGACCATTCAGCCTAAGTCTCCAGAGGCAAAAGTCAGGAGTCTAGTCTGTTGTCTTAATGTTCCTGAATCCACGTTTTCCACGTATTAAATCCTATATAGGTCATTTTTTCCTAATTTGCATTTTGTTAACGTGAGGGCCATAATTAAACGCCTTCACTGTTCAATATGTTATGTAGTATTCTACAGTAAATGTGATGAATAATAATAGGATATGGTTTAAGATGGCATAAAATTGCACAAGTGTGTATGAGAGCGTATGTACAGTATGCTCTCTGCTTAATCTTCACAGCGTGACTGACAGGGATTGATACAGTAGCTGACAGAATTGATTGAAGGGCGCCGATCTCAGAGTGGTGTTATCGAGTAAGAAAAACATAAGAGGCTCCAGCCATTTTCAATGAAAAGAATTAGACTTTGGAATGCTGGGATACTAGATGAAGACACACACACAGGGCACCTTTTATGTATGTATTTATTATATAATATGTACATACATACATATCATATATATTAGACAGTCAGTCTCGGTTAACTCAACATCCCACGGGGATGCCATTTAGTGTTGACTTATCCAAGGTGTTGAGTTAACCACGGGTGCACATGAGCCATGGCATTAACATAAGTAACAAAACTTGCATGTTTACAGTATTACAGTATTTACAAGTTTATTTTTAGTTTAAATGTCCTTATGAAAAGGGTTGAAAGAACTGCAGTGAATGAATCAATTCCAGTTTACAGTACTGTACAAACTTGGTACAACTAGTATAGTTCGATTGAAATAAGAATTAATAAAATATCTACAGTGTTATTTTTACGAAAATAATCCAACCACAAACTGTTCACTATACTTTGTTATTGGCTTGTACTGTATAATGTGACGGCTTAAATAGCAAAAGATAACAAATGTACATTATACAGAATTAACTCTGAACAAAAACAATAAACAACTTGCAGTTTCACAGAGAATTCAAACATTGTCGATTTAGTTTCGCATGCAAAAACACGCACTTTGAAAGTTCTGCTGAGAAGCTTGTTATCCAGAATAACCAGTGCTTTAAAGCCAATTGAATGAGAACTAATTTTTTGCTTCTGACTCATTGATACTGTAACCAGCTGCACTTGGTAGTTGCGAAGGAATGAGTGAACTGTCCGTTTCAAGTCAGAGTTCAGTCACGTGAAATGACAGTGTCAAGTTATCCACTAGTCTTTTTAATAGTTTTTATCCTTTCGGTACCAGTAATAAGTGTTGAGTTCCGAGTAAAGCATGGTGTTGAATTAAAAAATGAAGAGGCAGGATGCATATATTTTATATGGAGAAAATCAGGGACCAAGACTGTCGAATTAATCGAAGGTGTCGAGTTATCCGAAGTTGACGTATATACTTTTGTTTACTTAGTAAAATTCCTCCTTTTGTTAAGTAATTCTTATTTGTGTGTAACTAAAAAAAAAAATGCTATGATTTTAATTCATTGTTACTGTGTATGTGCCTCTTTGGCTTGTATCCTAGGGTTCCCTTCCCGATGAAAGTCTGAGCTCTTGTGTGTTTTCCTTACTCTATGGTGGAGTCTCAGTATCTTAGCCATGGAAACAGAAGTGGAGAGGTTCAAGTGAATATGTCTGTCAGTTGGTGGGATTCTACCCTGTCTGCCTGTTTACAACTTTCTCTAAGCTATCTTTAGAAGCGAGTGATTAGTTTCAGGGTGGAGTGCAGCTTCCTGTTTTGAGATTTTAAAAAAGAAAAAAAAAACAGGTGGCGAGGACTGGAAACTGTATTTGTGAGTGTCTTTGTTTGTGTGTGTGTGTGAGACAGTGGTGGGCATGTTTTGGTGTCCTTTTTGGATAAATCTGTTAAAAAAAAATATTCCCATAAAGGCAGGATTTGCTGAAAAAAATGTCACTGTTTTAAATGTATTTGAAAATAATCCTTTGACCTTTACCTTGGTTCCAGGAGTATCTTTCTTTTGGTTTTGCATTTTTAACATTATTATTTTTATTTAATTTTTTTGCGGTTTGAGGTTTAACACTTCCTATATCAGATCATTTCAAACAGTACTAGAAATTGGGTATGGTCTTGCTCTGCTGATGGAAATGAAAAGGACAATTAACCTGTTTCTATTGGCAGTGGCATAAGGGGGACCCCACCTTGCAGGCTGTTTACACTTCAAAAACAAACTAGCTTTGGCAGCTTAAATACAGGCTGCGTCCTTTTGAAACTGAACTACTATTGACTTGTAGGATTACTAAAATGTTAAGAGGAGCAATTGTTGATAATAGAACTAAACAAATAGCGAAGTAAGTCTCTAACTTGATAAATGAATATTAATTCTAGTAATACACTACCTGTTAGTGAGATGTTAAGTATTGTAACACGTTTGAACATTATTGCAAGCTGAACAGTCCTAACTTTTAAGTTCCCTCGATTGTGTGTTGTAGTGTTTTCCCAGGGCGAGTTTAGCAACTCCTTGGACCGTACGTCTGACCGCTGTACTTTGGATGCCTAATCTCTAAAACATAAGAAATGCAGGTGTTTCTTTTTTTTCGGTTTCTGAAATGTATTCTTCAGAGACTCTGAGCATGAACAAGTATAGGTTAAGTCCCAGATACTCCTGTGACCTGTGACCTGCCCTGCTGAACTAATGTTCTTGGGACTGACTTTGGTGGAAAGGAATTTAGAAGACTGGGGAATATTGACATTGACGTGGGGGAGATTGTTATCTCAGCTGCAGAGATAAGCAGAGGGGATGACAACGTGCACCCCCATTCCCCTTGTGTGTAAAATATCTGTTGTATCAATAGAGCACATCTTAAAATAGAAATATACAGCTCAGAATATGTTTGGGGTCAAAAGAAAAAAAAAGATACACTGTGTATGGTCAGGAAATGTTTTTATAATTTGTTCAAGTGAAGTAAAACCAACTTGAGAATATGGCCACACAATGGGAAACATTTCTGTCTTCTTTCTCATGAAGGCTTGGGCCATAATAAGCAGTAAGTGTTAAAGCAGAAGAATCTAAATCTCAAAACTTCAAACCGTAGCCGCGATGAGGAGAACATGCCCCTGAAAAGACTGACGCAGTGTTCATTGTAGCCTTGCCGGAGTTTCAAAACACTAAGATTGGATAAACGTTTATGGTGTATAGAATTAATTCTGAAGCGGTCAGGCTTGTGTTTGGACTATTTATAACTACTGCTTTACTGCTGTGTAGCTGAGGGGAGCAGGAACAGTTTACTGTATCTATTCTGAGACTTGTATTTACGGTTAGCTCTATTTTCATCCACTTTACAGCTTGTTGAGAAAATTGTGTTTTATAGTTGTTGATGAAATGGAATGAGAATTAAAAATTTTTTATACAGTACAGGTATGTCATTATAAAAAAAAAAAGTCAGAGAGAGACTCTCTTGCTTCTCCTTCCAAGAATCCTACTAGAAAATGGCATTACAGTGCTGTGGGGAGTTCTACTCGACATCCAAACAGGTGTTTAAAATGAAAGAAATCTTGCTGTTTCGATGGCACGGTACAGTTCTCCATTGCACTCGCCCAACAGCATTTGTGTAGAACATGTGAATTGGTGGCACAAGCCAGGTACAGAGAATTGTGAGGGTCTGGAACCAACTCCCCAGTAATGTTGTTGAAGCTGACACCCTGGGATCCTTCAAGAAGCTGCTTGATGAGATTCTGGGATCAAAAAGCTACTAACAACCAAACGAGCAAGATGGGCTGAATGGCCTCCTCTTGTTTGTAAACTTTCTTATGTTCTTACCTGCAACACGAGTCGGAACACGCGGATAGCTGAAACGAGACAAGCACACGGTTCAGATTTTCTTTTTCATTGCAAACTTTTATATTGTACATTTTATAATTAATTGTTTTGTTTTTTTCTTCTCAAAGGCATGGTAAAATGGTTGAAGTGACTGTGTAGCATCCTTGTATGTAAGCTGAAAAAAAGGCAGGACAAATATCATGACTCTTGCCCTCGTATGGGGGAATATGAAGCTCAGTGTAATGCTTTTTAAGTTGTTAGGTCTGTGCAAACTAGTGTGAAACAACTGCAGCAGCAAGCTAACCAGGAACCAAAATAGCCTGACTTTTATTCTGCTCCAAATGTGGCATTTCAATAAGTGAATCTATGAGATTGTACCTCCTGACTTAAGTTAAAAGCCAACTTGACTCTTGGAAAAACAAGAATGCAGCAAAGCCATGTTCTGTGCAGACCATGGCACCATGGTTTTTCCTCCAAGAATTATTATTTTTATTTTATTTTTTCGGCAGTGCGGGTTGTCGGCTGATCCGGAGCCTTTAGACGCCAGCGCTGTCAGGTCTTACTAGATCTTTGGTGCCCCTGAGTTTCCTGGAAATCAAAACAAACCCCTGGCTTTGAACCTTTTGAAGTTTGTGTCTTCCTACAACGTTTTCTAAATACTTGTGTGAAATGTGAGAGGCAGAAAATGCCAAGAAACACAAATGTTCAAATGCCTCTCTTCCCTTGTGGGGAATAGTGAAACAATGGTTTGTTTGAAGAAAATGTCATCCACCAAGTAAGAAAGCAGAACAATACAGCAGTAAAAAAATAAATATTAATACAAAAGTTAAATAAGAGGAGAGGGGGATGCTAACTGTTTAACCACTGAGCTTTCTTTGTCGTCCTGGTGCAAAGGACAAACGCCCTCCTGCACACATTATAAGCAGGACCTTTTTTTTGGTGTTTTTGTGTTTCTGAGATGGAAGACCAAAACTGAATGTCATGAAGGGGTTATGATGCGTAGCAGTTCTGGTTTCTGATTAAGTTTAATGTCCCTGGGATGTATGATGAAGCAGAATCTGTGCAAGTCGAGGCCACATTTTCCCAAGTTAGCTGGTACCTTACGAACGTTTGGGCAATCGCTGTGCTGATGGAAATAGTATCTACAGAAGGTATGAACATGACATCAGCACAAAACAAAAGCCAGGTTTATTCGACTTAATCATAAAAAAAAAAATTGGCAGAACTGGATGGTCCAAGGCATTGGGAGACGCATCAAAAATCACACTGGACATTTCCATCCGTGCATTCCACCGTCACCATTTTCTGTCTAATATTTACGATTTAAGATTGTCAGCGTTAGGCAGTGTTTTAGCTGATGGACAGACAGTACTGTCACACAGTCACCAGTACATACCTCTCTGCAATAAACAGTGGCTGTCCAGCAAAGCACAGTGCTCTGACAAACTCATTAACACAGTCGTTCTGCGCTCTTTTTTTATTAAAGCGTGTGTAAAAGCCACATAAATGGATTGCTTGTCTCTCAGTTCACATTATTATTTTAGTTTGTGTTGCTTATTTTTCAGTATGCTCTTTTATTGTCCGCATGAACGTGTACCTCAGTGCAGCAGTATTTGCAACACTATGTATCCTCTGCCTCATCTGACCCACTTCTGCTATGTTTGCTTTTTGTATATTTTAAAACATTTGTTTTCTTTTGAATATTCATAAACTGATTTACTGATAATGTGTTTGTGAAGTGACAGAGAACCACGTTTGAACATTATTTGATCCTTTGACATCTAAACGTCTGCTGTATCCTAGGACAGGGGTTCCCAAACTTTTTTACCCAAGGCCCACCAGTTCAGCTGCATTAGGCACTGCGGCCCACTATGTAACATTATAAATAAACATAATCTAAACTGTCCTTTATTCATTTGAATAAATATTGTGAAAGATGGAAATGCACTGAGCAAAAATACATTTTTAAACACCTTAATTTTAGTAAATAAAATAAATTGCAAAAACTAAACAGACGTTTTTATCAAACCTTTAACTTAGGCACCTTTTTATATTTTAACATTTTTTTAGAAATGTAATTATTTTTCTTGGTCATCAAACAAGAAAGAAGTGCATGTCACTTATTATTCCCATTCATAAATACCTGAACAGGAATCGCTTTGAGTAAAACCAGTACAACGTGCACAAAAACATAACTTTTAAATCCTAATTTCTGAACACTGTGTAACTAAACGAGGAAAACGAGAGCCTTGCAGAAGTTAGTTTTTCTGCCTCTACTCTGTACAACCAAATACAACTTGCAAAATCACATTCAGTTGGCTTGCAACACCCCCCACCCCCCCAAAAAAAAAACTGGAGTGCAGCTGCGCCACTTAACCAGAACAAAATGTATGAAAATAAATCCATCTGTAGCAAAATTTGAATCCTATTATTATTATTGTTATTATTATTATTTTACAACAAAACGTATTCTAGCGTTGTTTTAAGACGACTGTGAATGAGCCAGTAATCAATAAAATAGCAGTATATCCAAATATTTTAATAAATCAATTGCCGGTATGTAACAAGATTGATCAGTTTGATTAACAACTTGATTTAGTTAGTATTAAAACATATCGAAGTACTCAATATTTAAAATGTTTATAGCTAATTAGTCACAAAAACGTATATCATAGAGATCAATTAAATTTTTAAATTAATGTTATCAAGAACAAATGTTAAAATGTTTCTACAAAAGAAAAAAACCCATTCCAGCACCTCAAAACTGAGCCCACAGTAGAAATGCATTCAAACTCCTGAAGCTGCTTTTTTTGTTCTTTACACTTTGCAAATCTATTCTTTGGTAGCGGATTCGACATATTGTAGCTTTATTATTACTTGAATACACTTTTTACATCTGCCAGCAGAGTGATCACTTGACCTTAACACTGCCCTATTGTCTGTTAGCTCTGATTTGTGAATTTCTGCTTTGATTGACAGTCCGCCAATACTCCCTTGCTACACTTTATTTTTCTACAGTTACAGCTGCCGCCAGCGCCTGCTTTTCGCTATTAATAGAAAAAAAAATACATAGAATGTCATTGCTCCCGTGGCCCACCAGGGACTGTGTCAGACCAGTTTGGGAACCCCTGTCCTAGGATACACTATGTACAGTTGTAGTCAAAAGTTTACATACCCCAATGGAAATGTATCTTTTCTAGAAATATTTTGAAAGCAAATAATTATAGGAAAAATGTTTTGTAGCAAAAGTTTAGCAATATTTTTGCAAAACTCCAAAAATGCTAATTCAAAAGTATTCATACCCTGACAAGGAAAATGAAATTAATAGCTAGTTGAAGCACCTTTAGCAATAATAACCTCTTTTAAACAATTAGGATATTTGTCAGTGAGCTTTTGGCATGATTCTTTAGTGATTTTTGACAATTTTCCAACGCAAAATTGTTCATTCATTCAAATTCCTCGTACCAAAGATTCTCAATCAGATTTAGATCGGGACTTTGACTAGGCCATTCCAGAACCTTGATTTTATTCTTCTTTAACCATTCTGAAGTAGATTTTGATGTGTGCTTTGGATCGTTGTCATGTTGGACTTTAAACCAAGTTTTGTAGCGGAGGGTTTCAGATTGGCCAATATCTTTTGGTATGCTATGGAATCCATTTTACCATGCATTGGAACTAAATTTCCTGTGCCATTAGAGGAAAAACAGATCCATAGAAAGATATTACCACCTCCATGCTTGAGTGTAAGTGTGGTGTTCTTTTCTTTGTACGCCTCACCAGACTTTCTCCAAACGTAACGACTATCAGTGTGACCAAATAGCACTTTTTTTTGTTTTGTTTTTTGTTTTGTTTCATCACTCCACAAAACCTTTGACCAGAACTCATGTCCATCATTCAAATGCCATTTTGCAAACTTTAAGCAATTGTCCTTGTGATGTTTTCCTATATGTGGCTTTTTCCTTGGCCTGTGACCATTGAAACCTTCACTATGTAGTACTTGACCTATGGTTGAAATGGAAACCCCAGTCCCAATGCCACCAATTCACTTTGAATATATTTTGCAGTCCAATATCAGATTGTTATTAACCTTCCTTACAATTTTTCTACTTGTTCTTGGTGAAAGAACCTTCTTTCTTCCAGACCAAGGGAGCGTTGTGACAGTACCATGAGTCTTGTACTTCTTGATAATATAAACAATAGTTGAAATTGAGATACTCAAATGCTTGGAAATCTTCTTGTATCCTTCTCCAGCTTTATGACAATAAATACTTTTCTGTCTTCAGATTGTTCTTTACTTTTTCCCATATTGACTTATTGGTAATGACAGCAACAATCCTATGCCTTACCCTTTTAATACTCTCTAAGAATGTTCACCTACAATCCAACATTTTCTAGACTTTTCTAGAATTAGGTTCTGCATTATCATATTGAAATGTATACCACCTTGTAGACAATACTATCATAGCATCAATGGGTATGAATACTTTTAGCATTATTGGAGTTTTGCAAAAAAAATGCTGAAATAAATAATTGTATGCATCTGTTTCTTGTAACTTTTTTTCCTCATCCACAAAAGCAAAACTTGTGCTACAAAAGATTTTTCCTGAAAATCTTTGTTTTTGAGAAATTTCTAGAAATTGTTAACCTTTCACTACAACTGTATGTTCCATAATCTAAAATGCCACCCCTTTTTTTCTACTGTCTGAAAGCCCCCTTGTAACAAGCAGAAGTTTACAGTGTCCAGGAATTCCCATAATACATCTCCCCCTCTTCACCCCCACCCCAGATTTCCAGCGTTCTTGATAGCTGTTTTGTGTGTTTACATAGAGAGGAGAATATGACCAGGAAGGAGGCAGCTATTTCAATCATTTGGCTGGGTTCACCTTTAACATTCCACTCCCTTCCCCTGAAATTTGAGCAATTCATTTTTTTTTTTCTTATTTCCTTTGGGCTTTCATGGAGATGAATTGAGCATGTGTACATGTACTTTCCCATACTAAATTGAGGCACATCTGTCTTCATTTTTATGCAGTGTACCAGCAAATGCGGAAAACAATGCTAGTGAATGTGTGTTTTTTTTTTTTTTTGTGATGATGGCTTGAAATCCATTGATCAAAGCATTCTATAGTTCACACAACCTGGCAGAATTGCTGAATCCTATAATATTGTAACAGCAAGATGACCTTTTTTTATTTGTTGTCCCCTGAAACCGGGATATACAGTAGCTTACATATGTTACACTTTTACATGTTTCCATATATCTGGAAAATCGCTTATTCATTTGTGATGACAGTTGATATTAACATTATTCAGGAAAACCTCTTGAGATTCTGAGGATTTATTGGGATGTTTGTCTGTAGTGCATTTATCCATCTGTATGTCTGGAAAAACACTTCTTAAATTTTGATGACATTTATTGAGAGTATTAGTTTATAGGGATGTGGAGATATCTAGGAGGCTGTGTGGTCCAGTGGTTAAAGAAAAGGGCTTGTAACCAGGAGGTCCCCGTTTCAAATCCGACCTCAGCCACTGACTCATTGTGTGACCCTGAGCAAGTCACTTAACCTCCTTGTGCTCCGTCTTTCGGGTGAGATGTAATTGTAAGTGACTCTGCAGCTGATGCATAGTTCACACACCCTAGTCTCTGTAAGTCGCCTTGGATAAAGGCGTCTGCTAAATAAACAAATAATAATAATATCTCTCTGTCTGTACATCAGTCCCTCTGTATGTCACACTTACATTTTTACATGTATCTTCAGAACACAAGAAGTCATTCTGCATACTGTAAATTAGTCATTTTAATATACTTTACCATGATAAAAACACTGTATTTGCTTACCTAGTGCTTACCTATGCAACATTGACAATGGAGAATTACAAAGCATATGACATGGTTTATTTAGATTTCCAGAAAGCTTTCAACAAAGTCCTGCATAAAAGATTAATTCTCAAACTGAATGCAGTAAGGATTCAAGGAAATGCATGCACATGGATTAGGGAGTGGTTAACATGTAGAAAACAGAAAGTACTGATTAGAGGAGAAACCTCAAACTGAAGTGAGGTAACCAGTGGAGTACCACAGGGATCAGTATTGGGTCCTCTGCTCTTCCTAATCTACATTAATGACTTGGATTCTGGTACAGTAAGCAAACTTGTTAAATTTGCAGATGACACAAAAATAGGAGGAGTGGCAAACACCGTTGCAGCAGCAAAGGTCATTCAAAATGATCTAGACAGCATTCAGAACTGGGCAGACATATGGCAAATGACATTTAATAGAGAAAAGTGTAAAGTACTGCACACAGGCAATTAAAATGCGCATTATAAATACCATATAGGAGATATTGAAATTGAAGAAGGAATCTATGAAAAAGGGACTTTTTCGACCTGAAAAAAGAAACAAGGACCAGGGGTCACAAATGGAGATTAGATAAAGGGGCATTCAGAATAGAAATACTTTTTTACACAGAGAATTGTGTGAGTCTGGAACCAACTCCTCAGTAATGTTGTTGAAGTTGACACCCTGGGATCCTTCAAGAAGTTGCTTGATGAGATTCTGGGATCAATAAGCTACTAACAACCAAACGAGCAAGATGGGTCGAATGGCCTCCTCTCATTTGTAACCTTTCTTATGTAGGTGTTCATTGCCATTTCTTATATTGTTCTATACATACTGTTGATATACATCATCATTAACTTTTTTGTCCTACTGTTAGCTACTTTTTAATTTTGAACATTGACAGCCGGGTTACTGACAGACTTGTTTATTTTGTTTTTCTTCCCAGACAGACGACTCCGGGGAAAAGCTTTCTATTATGTGTGTGGGAAGGTGTTCTGTGAGGAGGACTTCCTGGTGAGTGTACAGTGTGTCTCCAAATCATCATTACAACTCCTCATCATCCATACTGTAGTACATGTTAACAAACAGGGTTTATACATTAACACTGTTCTTGTTTGTTTGTAGTACTCTGGTTTCCAGCAGTCAGCGGACAAGTGTAATGTTTGTGGGCACTTGATAATGGACATGGTAAGTGTCTGACGCTGTGAACTTTTCAGATGTTCTGTTCCCTCTCCTGCTTGGTCTGCTTTGCTGTTGTCACTTTTTGTTGCCTTTCTTGTTTCCCATCAGGCCGCTGTTTCTTTACTAGTTAAAGCTACATGGCCTTCTGTTCCATGTTCAGTATTATGTTACAGGGTGTCTCCTAGGTGATTTGTTGACACATACATAAATTACATCCCTGTGCATCCTAACTCCAGGAAAGTCAGAACAAAAAATAAAACTAAGGAAACCCATACATACCTGAAAAGGATATCTAACTATCTCCTATATTTACCTAATATTTATTTCCTTTTTTAATATCGTATGTGTTATGCATGATTCTACCCATTTTGAGATCAGCATCTTGTTTCCAAGTTTTGAATGGTTGGGAGGGTGTAAGGGAGTCACTTGAAACGTTGCTTCCTATATGACTTTTCTGGCGACAAGCCTCCTGGATGCAGTACTCACTACATGTGTTCCCTGAGCAGGGCCAGCATTAGAAAGGTTACTTGGGTGTGGCAGGATTTCAATGGTCAGGACACTGGTTGGACTTTGTTTTCTGCTTCTCTGTAGATCCTTCAGGCCCTGGGGAAATCCTATCACCCGGGCTGTTTCCGCTGTGTGATCTGTAACGAGGGGCTGGATGGTGTGCCTTTCACTGTGGACACCGAGAACAAGATATACTGTGTCCGGGATTACCACAAGTAAGAACTGCGCACACTCACCCAGAGCTTAGTCAGACTGCATGCTCACTGCTCAAAAATAATGTTTTAAATCAGTTTTGTTCAATTACAAGACATGTAGTTATTATTATTATTATTATTATTATTTATTATTATTATTAAGAAGGCAAGATGATTGTAGTTATGACCTCTCTATTTGCAAATCCAGATATATTGTGAGGCTACTTCTAATCACAGTATGTATATTTCTTGCACACACACAGGATTGGAGCTTATCACCAAACTCTTATAAATGTATTTTAAGTCATTCAGTCTATATAAAACCAATTGAAAAGCTGATGTAACAAACAAGAACATTTATTATTCACTGTATTTTATGTGTTTTTATATAGAATATGCTTTAAACGATTGAAATGCGAGATCTACACTCTCTAAAGTTAGAAGGGTAGTTTCTACCAATATGTCCTAATGGTGACATGACTTCTAATGTTCGATTTAATTACACCTGTTCAGAATTAGGGAGGGATAGAAGGTCCTATTTTCCGATGAATACCTGTGTGCTGTACTGTACTGACCATGTTTGGTTGTGTTTTCCCTGCCGTGTGAACACACCCCTCCAATGCATGGTACTCCTCTTACTCAGATCAAGGTAAATGTCACATCAAGTAGCCTAGCTGTGTCTCCATCCCCATTGTAGTGCAGTAGACCTCACCTCCATAATCATCCCTTGAAGGTACAATACAGTCTATTTAGATTGAGCATTTAAAGGAGTTGCTTCTAGTGAAAATGTAAGCCGTTCTGTACTTTAAAAAGCACTCTTTGTGGATCCAAAGTTATGAAACCATCTCAACTATGTGGTGTCTTGTTTTCTGTTAAAGTATGTCAAATGTCAGGGAGTTTATGTGAATGGCTTATACTGCAGCTGCTTTTAGACCCAATGCTGCTGTTTTACATCAGGTTAGATCAGTTAGCTAGACTCGACTGCATGATAAGTAGCCATGCAAATATATATCTAGAAATGGAAGCAATTGGTATATTATAAAAAGGCAAACTGGAGTGGTGTTTAATAAAATGGTATATATAATAAAAGTTTAAATATACCATGTTGGATTTTTTTTTTTTTTCTCAAAATTGTCTTTGGCTACAGTCTGGTACAGCTTCCCTTCAGAGCTCCTGAACTGAGACTGACAGTTTTACCACACTGCCTTCATGGCTTTGTGATGCAGACTATCCCCTAAAAATACTTAATTTGTTGAAACAAAAAAATTTCCGCACTGAATTTCCAGTGAATTCTTTCACATTCATCTTTTGGACGATAATTTTTGAAAATGTATGGATATACTCCTCCTATGTTAGTTATAAATATGAATATAATGAGCGTTTGCAGTTAATTATTTTTTGGTTGGTTTTTAACCTGTTTCAAGTATCCTCGACAGGGGAAAAAAGTTCCAAAAGCCTACTGGACATGTGTTTTTGCTGTAAACTTAGACTCAGGGACAGGGTAAACCACAGATCAATGAGACCGAAGCTGTTTCTATGACACACATTTAATGGGAATCTAGTGACTGTATTGTGTTTTCTTGGGCATCACGATAAGTAATAAACCTGGATCACTGATGTTTGTGAACTGTGATTGAATGTAAAGTTTGTGTTAAATCTGATTTCAAGTTCAAGAAGCAGTACAATAAAACCTCACAGCCAAGTGCAACAGAATCCGAGTTTGCTGCTCGCTATTTGGGGAGTTCTATTTCCTGTTTATTTGTCAATAGCCGTAGCTTTAAGCATATAGTAAAACCTCACTGAACATTATCGTAATTAAATCAGAACATGGGTCCCCGGTGGCTCTCCTAGTTGCAGCACTATCGCTTGGAGTCAGACCCACATTGAGGACTGCATTGGCTTTGGGGTTCATATGTTTTAGGGAGGAAAATCAAGTGGGGATAGTTAACCTCATCAGGCTACAGCGACCCCTGCTGGTCAGAGACCACCTTAGACTGGGCCTTGTCTCCAGGGTTCTGTCACCAGGCAGTTCTTGTTGTTAGGTTCAGCAGGTGAAAAGAGGCTTAGGGCTTGACGATGGGAACAGAGGTTCCACTCGATCGGTAAGAACACCTGCAGGCGAGAAAGTATTAAAAACAATGTACAAAACATCAGATGTTGACCGGCTTTTAATCAATTGGTGGTTTGGACCCAAAAGGGGATATGTCATTTTTCACTTATTCAGTTAGTTACAGCATACCGTCCTTTCATTTGAGTTTTTACTGTAGAAGCTTGATTTAAGTTACACTTTTCTTGTCTGGCCCCAGTTACAATCAATCCAGATACTGGTATGTGCTTCATAAAATAATTAGTCCTAATCATTTTCTTCTATTTCTTTTAAGAGTCCTTGCACCAAAATGTGCAGCCTGTGGCCAGCCAATCCTGCCCTCTGAGGTAAGTTCCTGGAGTACCCTGTGGTTTCACTCTTAAGACCAAATTGAGAGTGGAGAGGAGGGTATTGTTTCCTTGAGAATGGTGTCCATAGTGGATCACAGCTGTCCTGGTAATTTTATATTTATTTTGGAATGTAATATGTTGTTTGTAGGGTGTCTCAGAAATAACCTCAGACACAAGTCTTATTAGATTAAGCATATTCATTTCCTTCTAGAAGAACAAAAAATAGATTTTGAGTAAAATGGAGAATCTTTCCCTTTGCATATTCTTAATATAAATCATAAGAAATGTGTGCTGTGGAATGTTGACTAAAAGCTATGGTACACACGTTTCCAGAGTTTAAATAAACAAACACTAAATGGATATTGGTACTTTTTCTTTTCTAAACGTGTTCAAGAAACAAATATAAAAAAAATGTACAGAACTGTCCTTGAAAAACGCCATTAAAAGTTAATCAACTAGTAACCTAAATTCAGGCAGTTTAAATGAGAGTCTTAAAACCCCGAGAATATGTTCCAGACCGGCCCCATTTCTATGAGAAGTTAAATGTTAACAGACCGAAGTTTTATTTTACAGCTCACATAAAGAAAATATGGACCTTTGCCATGATGTAGAGCTCTTTTTTTCTCTCTCTCTCTCTCTCTCTCTCTCTCTTCCTCTCTCTCTTTCTTTCTTCTTTTTTTTTTTTTTTTTTTTTAAAACCGCTTCATTGTCATTGTACTGGTAGGATGCTATGGAACAGACTGTACTGTTCTGGCAGTGACCTTCAGGAGGAAGCACAGCTTCATGTCAGAAATGATCTTCTCACTTTGCTTTTCAATCTGTGCAACCTGTGTTGAATTGCTCTCCAGAATTAGATCTGACCTATCACTTGTGGCATGTGTAAGAATAATACAATACATCTCCTTCTTTTTAAATAAAGCTTTTTTGTTACCCAACACTGAAACTGCAATTAGATGATCCTATCGCTTTCTTCAGATTAGAATTAAAATTAGAAATTGCATGACAGAGGTATTAATTTGTTATGCAAATGGCCTACCGCACATATTCTGTGCTATATAACAGCTGCATTGTTTAGGTCAGATTTAGTCATGATGGGCAAGACAGCAGATGGGACACCAGTCTGGAGAATAAACTTCCCTGAAGAAATTGTAGGCAGTAATCCTTGAAGAATGGTGCCTTATCCCAGATCAGTAAAGTCACCTTGCAAACCTGTCACTAAAAATCTGTACTCTAGCTGCCCGTGGTCACCCTGCACTCTATTGAGTGTTACAGGAGGTGTTTCTGATGTTTCTTTTCTTCTTTATCTCATGTGTCTCTTATAAAGCAGAGAAGATCATCTCTTATTTCAAGTGAATATCATTCTTCTTTCATCTCTGCAGGGCTCTGACGAAACCATCCGCGTTGTATCCATGGATAGGAATTATCATGTGGAGTGCTACCACTGTGAGGTTAGTGCAAGCAGTTCAGCTTCACTTCTTATTCATGGGATCGATTCTTGATATTGTCTGAGGATATAAGGAGGTGTCTGTAGGACATTCATTATCACAAGTTATTGAAAAGTATCACAATCTGGTGATGTTTGGAGAAACCCATCCAGCCTTGTGTCAAACTTACATTTCTACATGTACGCACGGATGATAAGTTATGGGGATCACATTTTTCATGATACAGATAGCTCTAAAATGCTAGCAACATCATCACTGGTAACTTTATCATTTCCATTTATTGGTTCGTTTTGCACATTATTCAAATAAAACACTATACATTTAGAAAGTTTAAACTTCTGCTTCCTCTTTCTAATCCCCTCACTCCAAACAGCTGTTTACACTGTACGTGTAAAGCAGGGGTTCCCAAACTTTTTTTGCTGCGCCCCACTTCAGAGATTTAGTTTTTCCTGTGCCCCCCCCCCCTTCTAGTAAACAGTAGAATATTTAGAAAAATATGATTTTCCTAAAATAATATATAGTAACGTCGTGTGCAAAATGAATGCAGGCTCCACACAGGCAGTAGCTTTGTGCTCAAATTCAGCAGTTTATTAGCACAGAACAAATAAACAATTAAGGACCATGCCAAAGCAAAACAAAATAATAAAAACCAATCTACCTCTACCTGTCTACCTCTCACTATCACTGAGACCGCCTCACACAACTGCACTCGGACACAAACTCCTATTTACCTCTTTGCATTAAAAGCGGTGACAGGTGTGTTTGCTCTCTGCAGGACTGTGACATCGAACTGAACGACGAGGAAGGACACCGCTGCTTCCCTCTGGATGGGCACCTGCTTTGCCACTCCTGTCACCTCAAGCATATCGACAGCGGGACCTCGACACTGCCTTCCTCAGTCTACCAGCATCAGTTCTAGAAGTCAGATCTCCAGCAGACTCTAGCCATTGGATTCAGGTCTCGCTAAACCAGGATGCTTTTCTACATACCTCAAGACTGCACCTCTTTTCCTGATCTTGAACTGTCTAATCTTTCCCTGACTGTGGAGCAGGGGTGGAGGGTGGAGAAAGGGGTGCTTTTACGCTATATTGAATGGAATAAAAACATCAGATTATTGCTAAAGGTTAGATAACAAGTAAGATGCAAATGAATTTGTTTGAATGAGCACATTAGGTCTCAACCATAAATGATCAAATGGTTTATTGACACAGCTTAAATAACAGTTTTCTGTTCCTTTTAAAACGTACAGTAAACCATAGAGCTTTAAGAAACAGTCGCAAATTTGGTGAAACAGCCTTGCTCTGAATTACATAAAATGAGAAGATTAACTTGATTTAAGGTCAGTTGTGCTGCAGTGGTTTATAATAATAATTATTGATGTTTTCCTCATAAAGGAACCGGCTTGATCTTTGTATTCATCATTCTAGACCTATAAAGGCATTGTTCTGGATCCCAACAATACACGAGGCCCACCATCACTGTAAGCTTGCACTGCTGGCTGCACCCATCTCCAGCAGCAGAGCTGTGGAACCAAATGGCTGTCTCGGATCTCCACGTTGATTTTCTCCAACCAAGACAGACATCTGCCTTTATGATATGCAGCAGTTCGTATTTGTCTCCATTTTTTTTTTTGACACAAGTTCAGTTTCAAAAGTGTCACCTATTAGATTAAACTTTCTGTTAATTCACAACAAAGTGACAGATTTTACTGTAAAAGAGGATTTTTTTGCAGCAACTTAATTCCGCTAATGGCCTTTGGGGTCAATTTTTGCTTCAGTAAATGTTTGCGCTGCTTTTTCTTTTAATGTATTGCACATGTATGAATAATATATTTCACGGCACATTCATTTTACAGATTTTTAATAAATGTGAAATTAGCGAACATTTCTTGCTCGCGAAATTTTCTTGTTTTACAATACTTTGAGTACACAAGACCAACAAAAAAACAAGTGTAAGCATGAATGTGACCATGAACTGAAGGAGTATGGAGATGTATCCTCTGGTACTACAGTTTAAATTTTCCCAAGTGATACCTGGTTGGTGTTGGAAATGACAAACTGTTGACATTTTGACTTTCGGGAGACTGAACCAAATGAAATATCAGAGGACTTTAATATTTTATATGTTCTTTTTTTTTTGTAAAGAAACTTTATAAAATATATTATTCTTCAAATGCATATTTTTACACAAAGCTTTAATACAGTGTATTAGTTAGTCTCTCTGCGTGCGAGTACTTTGCTGGTTTAAGTAGATGAGAAAATAAACATACATAATCTTGGGCTTGATCAACCATCATCGATGGGTTTGGTTATTAGCTAGATCTCATTAATATATTAATCCTATTTGTTGTCATGCAAAGATGTTCAATTACGAAAAGTCTTGTGTTTGTTTTTCACAGCCCCCACTTTGAGTACTGCAGATTTTTGTTAGAATTATTACTTGTGTCTTATTACAAGTTCAGAATAATGGTAGGCTATTTGTAAAAACGGACCCTATCTGCTGTCAGTTGTTGTATGAATGAGAATGAATAGTTCTGAAAACAAACAGTACTAAAATAAATGTTAAATAAATGTTGTTTTATTCCATACTTACATGATTTGGCCTAAACCCCCTTATTTTCCTACTTTTTTGTTTCAAAATAATATTCTCAATTTGTGTGACTTTGTAGGGACAGGTGAAAGTTATATATTTGGAAAAATACCATTAAAGTGATTTCTGTGAATCCCCAACAGTGGCATTTAAAGATGCATTACACAAGGGTACTGGCATTTATGAATATAACGACATTTTGAGTGTTCGAGCCTGAGTAACAAAGGTCGATGGCAGGCAACTTGAACAGAAGAGCAGCCCCTGAACTCAGTCGTGGTTATCAAAAGCAACACACTATTGTAGTAATTGCAATAAGAAAGTAAAACAAGTAAAAAGATTCATTTTGAAGCTTCTTAGAAGTGATATACAAAAATAAAAATCTAAAGTGAATATCTTTTGCAATGTTTGACATTGAAATGTAACCAATGAATAAATCATGAGAGAATGTTAAGCATGTGCTATGACGATTTAACAATGATCTAGGTGATGTTTCTTCAATATCTCTACTTTATCAGTTACAATATACAGTCTAACAGTAAAGCCAGATGTTTGATACAAGAGAGCAAACATTCTTTCTAATGTTTGAGGTATGCAAAGATGTTATCTAAAATTAATTAATTGTAACAGCTATCCAAGCCTAATCATTTTGAAATGTGTATTTTGAAGTTTTTGTTTTAGAACAAGTAGAACTCCATCAAATGTTCTATTAGTTTGATTGTTTTCCATTATTATTTGTTTACTTTATTATAAATGGTTTTGTTGAAAATTGTAAAGAAATAAACACAACAATCATACATCACGTGTCGGATCATAACTTCACCAACAGCTTCAAGCCATAGTCTCATGTGACTACTAAAAGAGTTCCACAATGCTTCCAACAGATTCTGACCCCCACTGATGAGGCCATGTAAAAGCTCTGTAGCTGGTTCTTTTGTGATGTTAACACATTTGGCAGGGGTTGTCTGGCTATTTACACTTGTGTCCATAGCAACGTGCCACATCTCATAAATATTGACAAACAAAATCTCTTCTGTAAAGGTGCTTGGAGAGAAAAATACATCTATGATTTATGCATTACAGACTGAACCAATGGCTGCTTGTTTCTTTTAGAATAAGTTGGACTGAAATGGATTTTGAGAAAGTAACTCCTGAGCATGCAGTGAAAGTGCACATTCTCTTTTTTTATGTCCATCCGTTTTTTGTTAAAGCTTGTCTGCCTTCTCTCCTGCTTCCCCTAAAACTTCTACTAACAACTACATCTCCCAGAATACAATGTCTTCAGTTACAAGGAAACTAAGTAGGAAAAAACAACCAAACAAACATTATCCAATCTCTGGCTAGCCCTGTTGTCTTTGCAGCCAATCACAGTAAGAATAAGAAAAATTCAGCGCTACACAGGTTGAAGCGTACGCATCCCAGTCCAGCTACAAATCAAACTGTCTGGAACCATCTTTGGAGGCAACTGCTAAAAAAAGGTGCCTATAATATTAAACTAACTGTTTTATAACTTATTAATGTATTTCCTTATTTGATTTATCTGTATGGCTTTATATTGAAGTTTTAACATGTTCACTGAGTTAAGAATTTAATGTTAAGATATAAGTACCATTAAAGATTGTACATTATTTATCGAGATTACTCATGACTTTGAGGTAATGTTGTATTTTACCCCTTGAAAATACATTTTACTCTCTCAGTGTTAAAATTAGAGGGTAAGTTACTCCCAGACCCAAAACCTTATCTGGAGTTCTGGGTATGTCCCAGTATCACTGTAAAATCAAACATGGTAGTTTACCCAGGACTGTGTGAGGTTGTTGAGAAAGCAGCTGATCGCTGATTGACATTTAGAGCCTGGCCTTCAAGACACCTAATAACATCTGCCTTTTTTTTTTTCGTAAAGATTGTTTAAACTACCAGAAATTGTGTATTTTGGTCTTTGTCATATTAATTAGTGGTTAATGTTCACGAAACACATATTTTCTTGAATTATCTTATATGAAGTGTAGGGTGTCAATACTTTTGTCAGCGACTGTAAGATAATTCAAGAAAACATGG
The DNA here is from genome assembly GCF_902713425.1 of Acipenser ruthenus. Taxonomy (NCBI): domain Eukaryota; kingdom Metazoa; phylum Chordata; class Actinopteri; order Acipenseriformes; family Acipenseridae; genus Acipenser; species Acipenser ruthenus. Next base: position 80,158,569 of record NC_081192.1, read on the forward strand.
TAAATACTGTAGAAGCATTTTGTGAACATTCTCTAGTTATTAATATGACAAAGACCAACATACACAATTTCTGGTAGTTTAACAAATAAGCTTTTTAAGAAATTAAGTAATTTCAAAATGTTTTCATGCTTAAAGTATTGGCACTTTTACATTTTAAAGTCTGTAAAAATGTAATAGACTAATTCAAAAATATATACATTGATTGAAAACCAATTACACAGCTATTAAGCTGCATTTTAAAGTCAATTCACAAAATTATTTCCAACATTAAGAAAAGAAAAAATTTTGGCAATACAGCAGATGATGGTCAAGACAAAGGAGAGGATTTGTGTTGAGGATGATAGAGGGGTGTTTTAGCAGTTCGGGGACTGGAGACATGTATGTGATTAAAGACTGAATGAATGCAGTCAAGTATCAAAACATTTTACAAAGTACAACGATACCATCTGCTTGCAGGCTGATTGTTAATACAACAATGACCCAAAGCACATGGTTAAGTTCGTGAAGAAATCGAAGATAAAAGTTCTGGAATGGCCTTTGCAATCACCAGATCTCAATCCAATAGAAATGCTTTGGACTGATCTGAAAAAAACTTCAGCCAAGCATTGTGTATCTAATCTGTCTGAGCTGAAGGAAATATGCAAGACAGAATGGGCCCAGATTTTACCAACAAGATGTAAGATACGAGTTAAGAATGATCATAAACGTCTGAAAGCCATAATAAAAACAAAAGCAGGACACACGAAATAATAAAGCAGGTGGGGCAGTACGTTTCTCAAGAATGAATACTTTAAATATTTTTTTTGTTTGTTTGTTTTTTTTATAACGATTATTTGTTAAATTACTAGAAAATATGTATTTTGATTTTGATTTTATTAAAAAGCGCTTAACCCTTACTAAATGCAGTTTCTTAATATGTTGCTGGACGTTGAATTGTGTTATAATAAGCATAAGGTGACAATACTTTTGCCTGTGACTGCATGTACTTATACCGCAGTAAACATAACTGGGGTTACGCTCATGTCTCAATCCACTAGGGGCTTTGAGTCAGTCGATAAACATATCCCACTAGTTACAGTGCGTAGTATCCACTTACTACAACTTCAGTACCTACTTGCTACAACTTGTATTTAACAAAATAAATAAATAAATAACGAGCAAAATGCCAAAAGTAAACGTTGTTTTATCAAACATCATCAAGAAGTGAATTATGTTAATTTCCTTAACATTTGAAAATGTTTTTCCCTAATCTATTTTAGTCATTTTTTTTCATAGTGGTATATTGTAATATATTTGTAGAATGGTTCAGTATGATATTGATGAAATGGAACAGTTATTATTTGTAATATTCATTTAATATGAGGTAACAAAAAATTTTACGAGGCAGCCAGGAGTCGAACCTAGAATCTTCTGATCCGTAGTCAGACGCGTTATCCATTGCGCCACTGGCCCAACGGAGTTCACAAATGAAACCTCTGTATATGAAGGTAAATAATTCAGTATTCAATTTTTATACAACAAAAGGGGGGATTTCATTACCGTCTCTGCCAACATTGAGTTTTTAAAATAAGGGAGCTTTGGTAAACTGAAATCTTAGTGTCCTGAACTGAAGTGAATACCTAAATAAGACAAATACACACAACTATAATGATAGACTGTGATACGGTGCACCTCCTATCAAAAACAAAAATAACCATGCTTCACAATCAAATTCTCTCTTGGCCCAAGCAGCCAATACTTTGTAAACAGGTCCACTGTAGTTGATTTTGCACAACATCAAAGCACACAGTTGGCGTTGTTACTTTCATCACACGACAAACCTAAAGGCTGTGTTTGTTGGTGCTGCACATTGCACATTGTGTTGTTTAAAAATGAATATGAACTTATTTTCTTTGCATTATTCGAGGTCTGACAACACTGCATCTTTTTTGTTATTTTGACCAGTTGTCATTTTCTGCAAATAAATGCTCTAAATGACAATATTTTTATTTGGAATTTGGGAGAAATGTTGTCAGTAGTTTATAGAATAAAACAAAAATGTTCATTTTACCCAAACACATACCTATAAATAGTAAAACCAGAGAAACTGATAATTTTGCAGTGGTCTCTTAATTTTTTCCAGAGCTGTATATGAATACACCACTGTAAGGTTTAAAAGGTAGTAACGGTTTGAAGATAATCTCAAAAGTCAAAATACTGTACTAATGTAAAGAGGGTGTTATAACCTATCTAGGGATAGCTCGATACTTAGTGAGCAAGCCGTCTAAGGGGGTACACCGTGCATCCAAAGACGTGGCCCCATGCGTTCTGCATAGGTTATACTGGGCTACACTTTGGGGTGCTGCTGATCGTGGGGTATGGCTTGTTCACTAAATTCTTTAGTGTTTTTGCAAAGAGGGTGTTATAACCTATCTAGGCATACCTCGATATTTAGTGAGCAAGCAGTCTAAGGGGGGTAAATGGGGCGAAACAAGCGGGTAATATAGGGAACCGCTATGCTGCTGATACAGATTTGTTATTAATATTTTCTTTTTTTCTTTAAAGAAGGAGCGATTTTTTTTAAAAATAGTAGCAATATATTAACTGAGCAAGATATGTAAGTGATTTAAAACATAGAAAAAGGACGCGCTGCTTTGTCAACTACATCGCAAATAAGGAACCGGGAATAAGTAACCAACTTACAGGTGGTGAGCGGTGGCACCTACTTTCTAACAAGAAAATAAAACCTCGAAATTCAATGAGTCCATCATAAAAATAATAATAATATTAAAAAAGCCAAAATACACAACAACGTGGTACTGCACGTGTAGTATTAATACCACTAGTAACATTAAATTGTCAACTATCTTCTATTTTACACGAACTGCTGTATAGAAACACATGTTATCAATCCATATGTATTTCTACAGCAATGTCGATGCTTAAATTGTATTAGAAACGCTTATTTTCCACTATTTGAGTGACTTTTAGACTTTCTTTCCTGCAGAATACTTTGCAAAGTGTGAGTTTGGTAACATGTCTACCTGTAGATTTGCGTCGTAACCACAGTTAACATTCGTCGAAGTCAAACTTGGGTAGGCTATATACCTGGCAGTATTCATATGACTGCTTGGTGTTTGGGTAGTCTTTTGTTCTTTACCATAATTTTTACACGAGCATCAGCATGATGATGCAAAAAAAAAACCCCAAAAAACAGAGGACACAACCTCGATGTCCTAGTAGTTACAGCCATGGTCACAACATGTGTAAGTTTTTTAATCTCCGTTTTTCCTTTGGCAACGAGAAATGTTATGAAGCTCTGGTTTTCTGCGCGTCACTCATGGCTTTGGGGTTTTTTTGTGATCTCTCTTGCTTACCAAAAAAAAAAAAAAAATTGCTCCCATGTCCCACTGTTAAAATCAATCCTGCACAGTTTACAGGATTGCAGTAAGCACACTGTACGTGACTTGGTTTGCTTACTAAAGGTGTTTACAGCAGTTTTTAGCAAAATACGGGAGAAAATATGTCTAGAAGTGTTAAAAAATTGGAGAAAACAGGCAAATAAGCCAGCATTGATAGTACTGCATTACTGTATTAATGTTTTTAAAAGTGTATTAATTTCACCGTCTTTTTGGTACTACCGTTGAGTGGAAAGTTACCTCATATCATTAGCAATGACATAAAGTTAAGAGTAAGATGCTTTTATCTGAGGTAGTAGAAAAAACACATATAATTCTGCTTACTTTTCCTTGATTAAATGCCCTTGTTCTAAACTTTTAGGTCCTTAACCGTTCACATCGTGTAAAGAAATTATAAGATGCTTATTCACATTTTTTTTTTAGTGCCAGGGTCTGTATCTTCAACGACTATAGGCAGAGCCCAATATCTCTCACGGTTAAATGCGGGTAACAATTGATTGTACATTTCACAAACTGAGTCTCCACGAGGGTGTGGAAATGTCAGCCGCTGAGTCCCGTCAGCCTTTGCTGCGCTTCTAACTCACTGACACGTCACTGAGGTCAGACAGACCTGGAGTAAAGATGGCGATTGCTTATGAGAGCTTCAAACTGTGAGTACAAATGTTTCATTATTTCCACCAAACAGTAACAGAGTAACTACCGGTTAAAAAACGAGGTTTAGTACTGGGTATTAACGGTGTTAGAAAGAAATGGGGTCTGTGGTCGGGTTTTTGTGAGTCGTTTCTTTGGGTCTGTGTATCTTCTGAGCACAGTCGGTAGTCCTGTCACTAAGCTTTGCCTAGACTCAGACTGCATCGTAGTAGGAACTGGAAAGAAAACAAATTATTACAAACCGAGACAACCTGACGAGCAGTATGAATTAGAAAAATAAGACTTTTGTGTTACCGTGTGTATTTAACATATGGTTTATGTATTCATATTTTCCCAGTGTACTGGTTTACACACACACACAGTATTTATTTGAAGTGTTCTGAAAACCCATCAACAACTGAATCGTGGGATATGTTAGTTTTTCTCACTCGCTGCAGTTTTAATAATGAAGCCTGACTTTACCTACTGTAGGAACAGCCAGTTAATAGTTTACCTTCTCAAATGTCTGTCTCTGTGTAGACTTTCTCGTGTAACTTGATGTAAGCATGCAAGGCAGAGTAAGTATCTACCGTGTGGATGTGGTCAGTGGAGTAGAATGTGAATGTTGATGGTGTCTATTTATTAAACAAAAGAAAGAAAAAAGACGAGACCATCAAACTGTCTTACATGAGTTTATGATACAAGTTAAGTTACTGTAATTGATTTATATACTTGTGTAGACAACTATATGAACTGTATGTGGATTAAACAAAAATCTGACGTTTGTTAAATTCTCCAAAAGTCATCAATATCAGACTACTGGCAAGCCCAGGACATTTTGATGATCAGACTTTTTTGGACTGTACTAGGATAGACCCATTACCACCATTAAATCTCAGATTGCTCATTTGGCTATGATGTATATCAATTTACTGCTTATTAGTGTAACACACCTACCATTTTCACTATATGTACAGTAGTTACTTTCAGACACTATCTGAATTAGTTTTCAGGAGATACAGAAACTGAAATGCATTGTTTTAATCTTATTTTTTGGCACAAATGACACATAGAATACATCATTCCTTTGTGGTTATAATGTGTGCATGATGACCTGTTTTTATAGATGTTTTTAATTTGTTTTAGGGGAGGGTACAAAAAAAGCAAGAAAACAAAATAACAACAATTCAGAAAAATAGAAAAAGTGAACTATAGGCTTACACAAAGAAACCCAATTATTTCAGTAAAAAAAAAAAGTTTGTCCAGCTTGGTGGAGGTGCCAGTTCTGGCTGTCACTGCAACTCGATGTGCAGGACAGGTTCCAGGTGGGTGAGAAACCTGTCCAGATAGATAGTATTTCTAGTTTGTAGAGGAATGTGACTCGCCTTACCAAGAAAGAGCATTGACACCAGATCCAATATGTGGCATAAAAGCCATGCAGATTATTACTATTTACAATACACTTTTGATTCCTGGTGCAGCAACCACCACACTGTCTTATCTACTAACTACACCATTTGAGGTGCTGACTTTAAAGAGTTATTTAAACAGTGTTCTATTATTTTCCATTCAGTTGCAGGTTCCAGTCCCCTTACATTATGCCCCTGTGAATGCTTGGTTTTTGTTCTTAAAATAAACATTTCTGGTTTTATTTAGTAGATACATTAAACCGACTGGTGGATTGATTCACTTAGTTTTGACTGTTTAGATTTTGATACACATATTAACAAAACTAAGCACTACTAGTATTTTTTCAGAAATTGCTTTGTCGCTTAACAAGCATTTCAAGCAAAGCAAGTTGGGAAAGGTGAAAGAAATGTGACAACTGAAAAGAGTATGCTCTTCTGTACTCACATTTTGTTTCTGTTGCTAGGGCTGTTGTACTTTCACAGTGACAATGTACATTTCTTTTAAATGGCCATCTGGGTTATATCCATCCCATACTGTAGGTATCGAAATTCTACTTTGTTGAAGGTTTCTGGTAAATGCTTGTTTATGATCCAGTTTATGATCAGTGGAGTAATGAAAATGATCAGCAATGCCTCCCAACAACATCTGAAACAAGAAAAAAGAATACACACACACACACACAGAAACACATACACACACAACAGGTTGGTTTTGTGATTAGATCTACAGTGTTTATTATGTATTTATAAACATGTGCAGATGTTAAATGTGACATGGTGAAATAGGATTGATTTTGAGATGAATAGGTGCTCTTTCAAATTCCAACTGTAGGATATGTTTTATGTAGTTTTTGGGTTACATATTTTGTTCTCTTTCTAGCACTCTTTCTATATTACTGACAAACTGTGCACTAACTCCAAGTAGAGAACTCGTTTTTAAATCAGCCTAATTATTGCCTATGCACATTGATGATAAATGAAGGCCATGGAATTGAAGAATAAACAAAAAGAAACTTTTAGCCCCGTAGGATACTGTACAATGTACTCAGTACTTGCAACATTGAGTTTAATGTACATTCATATTTTGCGGTCATAAAAATGCTTTAGAGTTCTCTTGGGCTCCCAAACCAATGGGTTTGTCCGGTCAGATTTCTAGTGTATTGCATTAGTGAAATGTGGCTAAGTGCATTACACTGCTATTAGCGCTGCTATTAGCTTGTAAGGAAATCAAATAAAATATAGTTAGCCCATCTGAATATGCCCATTATTTCCTAGGGGCCACATTTATTGCTGAATTGGCTGCTGCCCTATGGTTTCCAAAAATAGGCTAAACGTATATTGATTGTATACAAAGCTCAGATCAGTTCTCAACAGACAGACATGCTTGATTATAAAGTGTACTTCTACGACTGGTTTCACAGACTCTTTTACCTGTGGTAGCATTAGGTAGTCAAAGGTCAGTGCTAATCAGGTCTGTGAAACCAGCCTTTAATCTTTCAATATGTAATACCTGAAGTGATCCCTTTTTTTATGGGTCATTCCAAGTGAAATCACCTTATGGGGTCAACTCCTTACACACAAATTGGGGGGGGGGGGGATCTATCATGCATCACATTTATAATGTAAACACTCAATACCCCCCAACTGTGGTTATAATTTGGGGTCTCAAGAACCATTTTTATGGCCAATCATACAAATTAGTGGCCATATAGTCATCACTATCATTTGTCCGTTATCCTTTACCATCCATGGCATTACTGCAAAACAACCTGAAACTTGAAACTTTTTTATGGTGAAGGCGGCAACATGGGAGGCTGTGTAGTCCAGTTGTTAAAGAGACGGGCTTGAACTTGGAGGTCCCCGGTTCAAATCCCGGATCAGCCACTGACTCATTGTGTGACCCTGAGCAAGTCACTTAACCTCCTTGTGTTCCGTCTTTCTGGTTAGATGTTGTTGTAAGTGACTCTACAGCTGGTGCATAGTTCACACACCCTAGTCACTGTAGGTCACCTTGGATAAAGGCATCTGCTAAATAAACAAATAATAATGGTTCCCTGTGGCTGGTTCCATTGATGTATGATGCATTTTACTGTATACAATCTGAAGTCATTCTTACATCTATGTTCAATCATTAAACAAAAAGGTGGTGTTCACTTTGGAAGTTTATCTTGTCTCTGTTTGAAAAAAACATTGTATGCCTACATCACTGAATTGTTCACCCAGCACTGTTTAACCTGAGCAAGCTGCTGAGCCTGGTCATATGATACTGTCCTCCATGCTAGTGTATTCATTATTAAACACTGTGCATCTCTGTCAATGGAAGGAATGATGTAACCCTTTAACTGTTTTTAACTCAGAAATAAAGAGCCCCTTCTTCTTCTTATTTTTCACAAGCTACTGTAAGGTATGCTAGTCCAATATTATAGCTACTTGCAGCAGACCTGCATTGGTTATACCTGCTGCTTTTACTTTGATATGAAGACATCCTTACAGACAAATAAAGAAGTTAGTTAATTTGTCACACATATACCCAGCTTGCCAAGTGAAGAGACTTTTTTGGGTTCTAAAATCAGTCCATAACAAAACATTCCTTAAAGTTATATGAATAGGGCACTATACAGTGCATGCAAAAAATCATAACCAGTTTTCTGCAAAATTGCTTAGGCATTGGCTTTACACTTCAATATGCAGCCGATCTTGTTTATTTCATTTTATTATTTCTTTTTTTGATGTTGTTGTTGATGTTTTGCAGGCACACAACCCCTGAGAAGTTTTACATAGAAGCCTGTGGTGATGGAGCTAATGATGTTCTTGCCATCGACAGGGTGTCGACGGAAATTATCCTCACAGGTATGCTACTGTAATGGAATGGAAATGTGTGCTCTGGAATCAGCATTGTCTGTCTGTGTAACAGCATGCTGCATTTTGTTTGTTGACAAAATGGAATTTGACAAAAATAACAAGCATTTCCATAAAGTAAATAATTACATTTCCAAAAATGGGTGTTTGCTTTTTATTGTGCCAGTCTAACTGCAGTGTGGCATGTTTGATACCATTTTCTTATTGTTTCCTTAGTTAAGAAGGACATCCCTCCCTCTGCTGTCACTAGACCAATATGTGGAATTATGGGAACAATTCGTCTGGTTGCAGGTATGCTGGCCATCAAGGAAGGTGTGGCAGGGCTGAGGCCCTGCACGTGTAAATAGTGTTTTTTTTGTTGTTGTTTGTAAAGAAAATGTGTTTAATTTAAAAGTTTTGCTAATTACGTTTGTGTTAGATATGGCAGGGCTGGGAGGTTAGAATTCCCTCCCTGTCTAATTGTACTTCATGTGCAGCATGTGGCCAGGTGTTGATTGACTGATTGATTATATATTAACCCTGGCCACATGCCTTTAAAAAGGGGCTGAAAAGCCAGACCTTGGATCTTGGATATCCATTTTGTTGTTCTTTGTCAGCAAGCTTGAGGTGAATTTGCTGGTAATCCTTACGACTGCGTGTCTGAGCCAGGGTGAGCAAATAAAACAACCACTTGGGATTCATTTAGGGGATTTTAATCCCACCAACTTTAGTTGTGTCAGGGAGACGGTTCCTGGAGAGGGACCTCCCTTTTAGTGGGAGCAGTGCTCGACTGGTGTTTAGCCAGCTTTTGTTTTATTAGCTGTTTTTTCCCCACTGTTAGTTTTCTGTTGCGAGTAGATCTGTATATAGGTGAGCTGCCCCAGCTGTCAAGAAATGTTTGATCACTTTTTAGTTTAAAGATTCAACTACTTTTGTCTTTTATTTCCAGGCATGTATCTTATCATAATTACGAAAAAGAAAAAAGTTGGAGATTTGTTCGGTCACACCATCTGGAAAGCTACAGAATTTGACATCATTTCTTACAAAAAGACTGTGCTGCACTTGACAGATAACCAGGTATATTGTTTTTTTGGATATCTGGGGCCATGTTACAAAAGCATCCTACGTGACATTCTTATCTTCAGAGATAGAATATCCTAACTACAAGTTTAGATATTACAGAAAATGCTCTCCTAACTTATTTTCCTATCTAATGTTAGGATAGGATGAGACACTTAAGAAATTGTAGACACTGCTGACTTGGGAAATGCTTTTGTAATACAAAGTTAGGAAAAATCCTATCCGAGCCATGAAAGATAAGATAGGAAAGCAAGTTAGGAAATTGTTCTGTAATACTGCCCCTGGTATAGAATTATGGAGTGTATAAAAATAATGGTAATTGGTTAATAATGGGGTTAATATTGTTGGTGTGAACCCCTTTATATGGTTGTATGTATGCTGCACACGGAGGTCTTTGCTTTTTAAATGGTAAGATTAAACCCGAGTTTAGAGAATGGAAGGAAAAGGGCGTCCATGTCATTTCTTTATTTAAAAATGTTTTTCTGGTCTCAGTACAGTCGGCAAGATTACAAAAATAGCTAAAATGTTGGTCAGTTTATTATTGCTGCTGCTTTTGTTTATTTATTTTATTATTTATTTATTTAGAAATCTGCAGTAGGGTTGGTGGCTAACCATACTGTATTATAGAATGCATTAATTTACATTATATTTGTATTGTATTTTTTTGGCTTAATGTTATATTCTAGGTCATTCTATGAAAGCGTAACGTTTTTTACGGTGGGTAACTTAATATCTTATCAGACGATTGGCTTTTTGATGATCAAACTTCTCTATATTAGGATAGACAAGTCACCACAAAAATCATGGACTTGCCATTAGTCTGGTATTGATCACTGACCAGTGTAGCAAATTAAGCAATTACATGGAATGCCCTCCAGATAGAAAGAAGATAAGTAGCAGTGCTGCAGATTATCTGCAATGAGTGGCACAGGACACTAAAATAGAAATCTCACAACAAAGCAGAAAAACAAACTGCTTTACAGTGTTAGTAACTTGCAGAAGTAAGTGGATTATTTCAGACAGGAAGAAAATTAAGCCTTCTAAATGGAGTATATTCAGAAGGTGGGTAATGTAATGTGAGTATTATAGTAGTAAAAAAAAGTCAAAATGAGCTGGCTAAGCTGAAAGTAAAAATGATACCTGCAGCCAGATTTGATATTTTAATGAAGCTGAACCTGATGTGTTGGGAACTGCAGAGGTTAGTGATATGAAATATGAAGTTTTTCACCTGATGGGCACCTGAACTGTCCTCTGACTCTGAGTCAGGGTTTAGGCATTTGTAAGGAGGGTCTTTTTCTCTTCATTCGTGATGTCCTGTTGAGTTGTTTTTTTTCCCCCTTGTGTTAAAAGGTCACATAATTTGGTGTATATATTGAGTTGTTACAGATGTGTTGCCTTTAAAAAAAACAAAAAAACACTTTGTATGAATTGCTATTTCAGTCATCACATTGTGGGATCCTACAACATCCTGGTGACTTTAAAACTCAGAAATTAAAGCAAACCTGTGACCTCAACAAAACTCTCAAAATGTGTTTCTTCATCCACTGAAGGCAGAGTGTTGCAGGAAGGAACTTTACCAGAAGCCAGACATGATTCTGAAGGTGTATTGAGGCCACAGGCGTGATTTAAAGTTGGATCATTAATGGGTGTGGGTGAAAAATAATTAATTTATTAAGATAACACTCCATGTACACCTTTGAATCTGTAAAGTCAAGTGTTTTTTGTTTATATCTTTTATTTTTTTATCCCCAGATGCAAGATAACAAGTGTTTCTTAGCCATGCTCAACAACGTATTGAACACGGATGGGTTTTACTTTGCTACCAACTATGACCTGACACACTCCTTACAGCGGTTGTCCAACACCAGCCCAGAGTTTCAAGAAATGAGCTTACTTGAGAGGGTAAGAATAAAATACAGGGAGGTCTACGAATGGCTCACCTGGTAAAAGCACAGCCGTGTGGCGTGAAGGGTGAATTATACAGAACAGGTTGGCATCCTTGCTGTGCGAAGTCGCCGGTCTTAGCTTGGTAATCCGAAGGGAACATTGCATTGGCTGTGGTGCTCCTGTGGGTTAGAGAAGCAAAACCGGCAGGGACTGTTTCTCTTCATCACGCTACTGCGAACCCTGCTTGCCAGGCTCCCAGTGAGCTCAAAAGCAGACACCTGCAGGGCTGGCCTTTGTCCTTCAGAGGTTGGTAGCTTGCTGACATCCACTCTCGAGTTCCTGGGTGTAAAAGAGGAGGCTGGCTCGGTCGTGGGATCGGAGGACACCCACTGAACCTTCTGGTCTCCTGAGCTGTGTGGGAAATTGCTGTGGTGAGGGGAATAAATTATTGGACATTCCAAATTAGGGAGAAAATCGGGGGTAAAATTTTTATACACACAATTATTTATATATATATATATATATATATATATACAGTACTGTGCAAAAGTTTTAGGCTGGTGTGAAAAAATGCTGTAAAGTAAGAATGCTTTCAAAAATAGACATGTTAATAGTTTATATTTATCAATTAACAAAATGCAAAGTGAGTGAACAGAAGAAAAATCTACATCAAATCAATATTTGGTGTGACCACCCTTTGCCCTCAAAACAGCATCAATTCTTCTAGGTACACTTGCACACAGTTTTTGAAGGAACTCGGCAGGTAGGTTGGCCCAAACATCTTGGAGAACTAACCACAGTTCTTCTGTGGATTTAGGCAGCCTCAATTGCTTCTCTCTCTTCATGTAATCCCAGACAGACTCGATGATGTTGAGATCAGGGCTCTGTGGGGGCCATAGCATCACTTCCAGGACTCCTTGTTCTTCTTTACGCTGAAGATAGTTCTTAATGACTTTCGCTGTATGTTTGGGGTCATTGTCATGCTGCAGAAGAAATCTGGGGCCAATCAGATGCCTCCCTGATGGTATTGCATGATGGATAAGTATCTGCCTGTACTTCTCAGCATTGAGGAGACCATTAATTCTGACCAAATCCCCAACTCCATTTGCAGAAATGCAGCCCCAAACTTGCAAGGAACCTCCACCATGCTTCACTGTTGCCTGCAGACACTCATTTGTGTACCGCTCTCCAGCCCTTCGGCAAACAAACTGCCTTCTGCTACAGCCAAATATTTCAAATTTTGACTCATCCGTCCAGAGCACCTGCTGCCATTTTTCTGCACCCCAGTTCCTGTGTTTTTCGTGCATAGTTGAGTCGCTTGGCCTTGTTTCCACATTGGAGGTATGGCTTTTTGGCCGCAAGTCTTCCATGAAGGCCACTTCTGACCAGACTTCTCCGGACAGTAGATGGGTGTACCAGGGTCCCACTGTTTTCTGCCAATTCTGAGCTGATGGCACTGCTGGACATCTTCCGATTGCGAAGGGAAGTAAGCATGATGTGTCTTTCATCTGCTGCAGTAAGTTTCCTTGGCCGACCACTGCGTCTACGGTCCTCAACGTTGCCCGTTTCTTTGTGCTTCTTCAAAAGAGCTTGGACAGCACATCTGGAAACCCCTGTCTGCCTTGAAATTTCTGCCTGGGAGAGACCTTGCTGATGCAGTATAAATACCTTGTGTCTTGTTGCTGTGCTCAGTCTTGCCATGGTGTATGACTTTTGACAGTAAACTGTCTTCAGCAACCTCACCTTGTTAGCTGAGTTTGGCTGTTCCTCACCCAGTTTTATTCCTCCTACACAGCTGTTTCTGTTTCAGTTAATGATTGTGTTTCAACCTACATATTGAATTGATGATCATTAGCACCTGTTTGGTATAATTGTTTAATCATACACCTGACTATATGCCTACAAAATCCCTGACTTTGTGCAAGTGTACCTAGAAGAACTGATGCTGTTTTGAAGGCAAAGGGTGGTCACACCAAATATGGATTTGATTTAGATTTTTCTTCTGTTCACTCACTTTGCATTTAGTTAATTGATAAATATAATCAATTAACATGTCTATTTTTGAAAGCATTCTTACTTTACAGCATTTTTTCACACCTGCCTAAAACTTTTGCACAGTACTGTGTATATATATATATATATATATATATATATATATATATATATATATATATATATATATAATTGTGTGTGTGTGGCCCTTAAAAGTTGTCAGTATTCACCCCCCTGCAAAGTTTTCACATTTTGTTGGCACCTGAGCATACTCCACGACGCTTTCAAATTAGACTTTACATGTAGAATCTACACAAACTACTCCACATTGATAAAGTTAAAAAATGCATATAGAATATAAATAAGTAAGATTTACAGAGAAAAACAGATTAATCTCAGTTGCATAAGTATTCAACCCCTTGACTACTGCAGCCCTAAATCAGCTCAGGTGCAAATGATTTGTTTGAAAGGTCACAAAATTAGTGAAATGGTTTCAGTCTGTGTGTACTCAAAGTGGTTTAACTTGTAGATTCCCTCAGGTATATAAAGACTTTCAAGCTGCAACTCGCATAGTGATCCACCAAAGCAACCATGAAGACCAAGGAGCTTTCAAAACAAGTCAGGGATAAAGTGGTAGAGAGGCACAGAGCAAGAGAAGGGTACAAGAACATTTCAAAGGCGCTGATTATCCCTCTCGGCACAGTGAAGTCCATCATTAAAAAGTGGTAGATGCATCATACCACCCAGACACTACCCAGATCAGGTTGTCCTCCCAAACCAAGCAGCCGGGCAAGCAGGAAACTGGTTCAGGATGTCACTCTGAAGCCAACAATGACCATGAAGATCTGCAAAGTTCTGTGTCTGAGATGGGAGTCAGTGTTCACACATTAACAACAAGCCGGTTCCTAGACAAAGCTGGCCTGTGTGGACAGGTGGCAAGAAAGAAGCCATTACTCAAAAAGCCTAATCTTAAAGCACGCATGGAGTTTGCGAAAAAGCATATAGATGATACTGCAGACATGTGGAAAAAGGTTTTGTAGTCAGACGATACAAAAATTGAACTTTTCAGTCTAAATTCCAAGCGTTACATCTGGCGCAAGCCCAACACTGCGCATCATCCAGTCAACACTGTCGAGCATGGTGGTGGCAGCATCATGTTATGGGGATGCTTCTCTTCAGCAGGGACTGGGAAGCTTGTCAGGACAGAGGGGAGAATGAATGGTGCAAAGTACAGGCGAATCCTTGAGGAAGTTCAGCTAAGACTCTGAAACTGGGGAGGAAATTCACTTTTCAGCAGGACAATGACCTGAAGCACAAAGCCAAAGCCACACAGGAGTGGTTGAACAAGAAGAGAATTAATGTTCTTGAGTGGCCCAGTCAAAGTCCTGTCTTCAATGAATCCAATCAAAAAATTATGGCGAGACTTGAAGATTGCAGTTCATTGACGATCCCCAACAAACTTATTAGAATTGGAGCAATTTTCCTGTGAAGAATGGGGAAAAATGTCACCATCCTACTCTGCAAAGCTAGTAGAGACCTATCCAAAAAGACCCATAGCAGTAATTGCTGCAAAAGGTGCTTCTACCAAGTACTGACTTAAGGGGCTGAATACTTATGCAACCAGTACATTTCATTTTGTACATTTTCTTTGCAGGTTTTGCTGACATTTAACCTACTCCTCATATAACAATGTTCAGTTTAACCACTACAGCTTTGAATAAAAAAGTTTGTTTTCAAAAACTGTGCGTACAGTATTTGTAATTTAACAAAATGTGACATTATCGGTAGGGGGTGAATACTTTTGTTTTCTTGTTAGAAAAGTCTGCACAAAAAGCATTGACTCTAAACGAGTAACATTGTACATTTAAAAATGCAGAATAAATGGTTCAGTTTTCTATATTTTTGCACCAGTGCTGTTATAACATTGACTTGCTGAAGAATAGCTTATGAGCTGAGAACTGAAGGGCAATGTGAGAGCTTGCAAAATCCCTGCTGCTGGCGCTAAATGAAACTGAGACACAGGTCTGTATTGTAAAGGAGATATTGATACGTAGTACCGACACAAAGTATGGAAATGTGATTTACAGAAAGACTACGGGTGGGGATTGCATTGCCCATTTTTCCTCACCAAAACCTCTTACTGTCAGGATGTGAGTGGTGGTGGAGGAGAGTTATTGTCCAGGCAGTGATATATTTATAAAAAGATCCTGTTGTATTTTCACAATACCCCCCTCTACCATCAATGTTATTGAGGACAAAACAATGGGCTTGCAGCCCAAACAATAATAAAACAAGAAACAAATATATACAGTGTCCAGGGTGCATGTGCTTGTGCTCGTGCTCCGTTGTGCTGTGTTAGTGCTAGTGCCCTGGGTGGTTGTGCTGGCTCAGTGGCGACAACTCCCATTGTCTCCATCTGCAAAACACAATAACAAAACAAAGGCACAGCGCTCCGGCACATTAGTGTTTCAGCGTAAGGGGCCGTAGTCGCATAGATGCGTCCCCTTTGGACTCACAAACTCCTCCCTGTGATCAGTGCTACGCCATGCTCTGTCCAACACAGCTGATCACAATAGAGCTGCTAAGCAGTTTTACAGCTAAAGCCTTTCTCCCAAGATGCTGTGTGGTCCAGTGGTTAAAGAAAAGGGCTTGTAACCAGGAGGTCATCCGGTTCAAATCCCACCTCTGCCACTGACTCATTGTGTGACCCTGAGCAAGTCACTTAACCTCCTTGTGCTCCGTCTTTCGGGTGTGACGTAATTGTAAGTGACTCTGCAGCTGATGCATAGTTCACACACCCTAGACTCTGTAAGTCGCCTTGGATAAAGGCGTCTGCTAAATAAACAAATAATAATTATAATAATAATAATAAAAGATGGTCAATTTCCAGTTCCGTCCTACCATCGAGTCTGCCCATCCCTGTGAAGGCGTACCACCAACCTTACTTGGCGCCCTTCCTGGTCGGGAGGTAGATTTGAACAGATTCCTTCTCTCCTGTTCACACTTAATAAATACCTTTTGTTGCCAGAATCCTTAATTAGAAAATTGTCTCATCTTTAAAAATATTTAAAAGATTTTACTGAGCTGTATCTCAAGTGCTGTAGATCACTTACTGGCAACTGCCAATGCTGATTGACTGGGTAGGTAATTTTCTCTATTTTACCATCAAAAATAAGTTTTGCAGTGCATAGAGTGAGTATACGTCTTACATATAACAAATATAATAAAACGCTAGATATTTTATATTTGGCTGACTTGTTTAAAAGTAGTAGTAATAATAAATCAAAGGATAAAAGAAAAACTGCAGTTTTGTGAGTTTAAGGCAGTGGTTCCCAAGGATTGCCAAGGACAGCACTATATTGAAAATGGTACCAGCCTTGGCAGCCACGACTTAGGAAAATAGTTTTTTGGGTCAAATAGAGAACAAATGCCCCACCCAGTCATTCAGCATTGTTAGTAAGTGAACCATATTTAGGGTACCACTGAACTTGTCAGATGGCTCATTAAAATCCTTAAAAAGCATATGTTTAATATTATCTATTCAGGGATACCAAGATAATTAGTAAGCAAGTAATCTGAGTGAATTTATCCAGCAACAAACTCCCCAACCCCAGTTGTACTGCTTTCCCAGAAAAAGAAGAACATTTCAGGGTACCATTCTACTTGAGATGTCTTACTCGTTGAAATATTTTGCATATGTCTAAAGAGGAGATGGTTATTCAGGGATACCAAGATATTTATTAAGTAAAGGGTCTTGGTGAAAAGTGGGCAATAAAATCACCACCCCCATTCGTACTGCAAGTCTTTTGTTGATTCCATAATGTGTCAGTACTGTATATAAATATGACATTAAGAAAAATAAGATGATCCCAGTGAAATGCCCATTGCTTTGAATTGGCATTTATATAACACAGAGATGCATGGGTGTGTGGGACCAGACAGTCTCCTTAATTCATAATGGTTGAGTTCTACAAGCTCTGATTACAGTGCTCAGTTCCTTTTTATTTTTTTATTATTTTTAAAGGAGCATTGGCTTTCATATGTTATTCTAATGAAATGTATTTGTTTTCTCTGCAGGCAGATCAGAGGTTTGTATGGAATGGGCACCTTCTGAGAGAGTTCACAGCACAGCCTGAGGTAAATCTTGTTTTTAGTTACTTTTTTTTAATAGAACCTGTCATATCCAATCCTGTAAGATATGATACTCGATTAACCGATGGACCTTTCACAAGTGTCATTTACACATGCTTCTACCAACTGAATGGTACTGATAGAAACAGATCAATGCACATTTTATTATGGGTGTTAACATAACTGCTCACTTTAGCCGTGTTAAATAAAAGAAAGCAAAGGTTTAATATAACTGACATTAAAAAGCTGAAAAAAAACTGTCGGATAACTTTGGCATAGACTAAGAATAGTTTTTATAGCTTTACAGTGCCTTGTTTCGTAATTTTTTTTAAAACTGATTTTCTTTGTAAAGTATTATACTATACAAAACTAAACAAATAATATACACACACTTAAAACAAACAATATAGCTATAGGTGTCTTAAAAAAAGAAGAATGCCTGTAGATTTTAAAGAACTGCTTATAAATCGAAGAGCAAGATGTTGCCTTAAACCAGTGGTTGCCAACCTTTTTCAATGCAGGGACCACCGTGTTTGAATTTTTCCTATGGACCACTTGCCACCTATTTTTTCACAACAGCATTTCGTAACTACTTTTTATGTGTATATGTATAAGTACATGTAGAAAGTAAAGTATTTATATAACGTACCTAACTTAATGAGATTCCTGGGATTGGATCGTCGCTACCAGGTCAGCAAGGAATGTTGTCATTTTGCGTATACCTCGTATAGCAAATTAATCTATCCATTTCTAACTTATTGCACTCACTGAGTCGCAAACTTCGTTCAATCTACATATAAAAAACACTAGAACACGAAGCCGAGGTGGGTGTGAAGCAAATTGAAACATTTAAAAATGATTGGAGAGGGTACAGGTTGTTACTTACCACTTCTGGTGGGCTGTGATGTGTAAATTAAACAGGATTGGTGGCACACAGTCGATTAGGATTTATAGCATTTTGGTTAAATATGACAGCGTCAAGAACAGACTGTACACGTTATTTCCAGAAGTAGTGTTAACATAATTTCCTTTTGGCATATAGTCTTGTGAGATATTAAACCTGGCTGAATAAACCCATATAATAACATGGAGCTGTAATAGATCATTCACACTACGGTACAGTTCACAAGTCAAGATACAAATATAGCCTCTTTTTGTTTCACATTAACTTTTATAACTATATGCAGCTAACCTCTCCAAAAAGTAAGGAAATAGGTATATTTTATATGCCTGGCAACACTGTAGCACATATTTTATATTGTTGAAAATGAAAAGTACCAAAACTGTGTTTTTAATGTTTTTTTTTTTTAATTTAGTCATTCCAACCGAGTTAGGAATATTCAATGCAGTACTGTACTTTTATAAGGTAAAAGCAGATAACTCAATTTTGGGAGTTGTTTGCGGACCACCTGGAGTTTACTCACGGACCACAAGTGGACCGCTGACCACAGGTCGGGAACCACTGCCTTAAACTGATGAAACTGCAGTTTTTCTTTTGTCCTTTGATTTATTATTAATACTACTTTTAAACAAGTCAGCCAAAAATAAAATATCTAGTGTTTTATTATGTTTGTTATATGTAAGATGAGTATACTGACTCCATGCACTGCAAACACTTTTATTAAGTAAAGAGAGGGAAATAATTCTTTTACATAATAACAATACAATTATTTAGTAATAATCCTGACTCCCAATGGAATTCAATTAAAATAATAATAAATCAGAATGTTAATAATTGATTGACTGTATAGAACTAGCGAGGAGAAATTAGAATTTAACCTACCACCCATCTCTCTAGTCTTTTTGCTTTACTCAAAAATGCGACTATTTGGTCAGTTGCACTGCAGTTGTAAATATTTATTTATGAGAAAATATAATGGCAAAACAAAATTAAAAAAGGGAATTATTCATGTATTTATCAACCCTGACTTTCGAAGGAGGGAAACAACCCCCTCCCCTTTCAAAACTAAACAAATAAATAAATAATAAACAAACACTGAAAACAAATAAGATAAAGGGGTCTTAAAATGTAAGAAAATGTGGCAAATGCCTATAGATGAACTTTTTCAAAGAATATTAAAGATTTAATTTCACAACCACATCAGAAGTGAACAAATTCCAGTTGCTCCAACACTCCAACCACAACTCACTGAAACCACTTAACTAAGCTTGCTGCCCATAACATATAATCCTTAGCTAATCTCTATACGTTCGTGCTTGTTTATCTAAACCTGCATCAACAATAGGAATCTTAGAGCTCAAGAAGTGCTGCATTGACCTTCTGCACTCCTGCAGGTTTATGGAGGGAAATTGCCTGGATAATTTGACTTCTGGTTTGGTTTAAAATATGCCACTGGCTTAAAGAGGAAATGTAGGGTGCCCATTGACCTTTAGTTAGTCTGATCAGATAATTTGGGCAAAAGAACGATAAATGGTAATATTCAGAATAAATAAAATAAGGTTGGGTTGTAGGCATGAAATCTGCTGTATTCACATCTAGGCTAAAACCAAGTATGATTTTAAATCGTTATAATTATCTTCTTAAATGATGGTTATTTTTGTATAGACACAACGATTCAAAACATTTACTGTGCTCCATTATAGACTTTTATAATTATAGACTTATTAGCTGCCGCCTTTTGCCAGCTGCATCAGCAAAGTTAATATGATATCTGTTGGTCACATAAGAGGAGTGGGTAGCTCTTTAGTACACTATTTTTTGAGTTATTTTATTCAATTGAAAAACGATCATGGAAATATTTAACATTGAGAAGTAATAGAAGTATTACCTTAAGAAAAATCTGTTAACAAATAAAGGTAAGCCATGTCTGTTGATTTATTATTAATCCATCTTTCCAGAAATACCAACTGTTCTCACTATTAGTTTTTAGTACGATCACAGGGTTTTCTAAATCATGTAAATCTCTGTTTTTTATGATGATTTTAAGAAATGAAAACGGTTTGTAACATAAGATAATTTGATACATTTTATACAATGTACAGAATAAACATAACCAGTAGAATCCTGTAGTATTAGATTATTTTGGTGTAATAACAGTGTTCCAGCGTTCCGATTTGACCAAATAATTTAAGCCTTTTTCAGGGGCAATAATAGGGCTCACGCAGAAGGCAGAAAGGGGTGCAAAACTGCTTCAGAAATGTACCCTGTGAACTTTGGAGAAGGATTACTCCCATTTCCTGAGTCAGACAAAGGTCCAGAAAAATGGCATTGGTCCATGAGTCTGATTAATGTGATTAATCACGTATAAGGATATCCTGGGATTTTGAAAGTTTTCAGATGTGCTCATTTTAAACACGCAAGGGTGCATTTGCATCAGTTGCCACTGAAGAAGGGTTAAAGTAATGTAGTTTACACAGAATTTTACATAACATGCAACTTTTTTTTTTCTCACAACAGCTCCACAAATTTGCATTCCCAGTGCTCCATGGATGTATCCTTTCTAAGTGCTCAAGTATTTTAATGTAGATTCTCTGCTATTGTTTTAGAAATTTGATTTATATAGGACCATAAAAGTTTCCTAAAACAAGACTTTAAAAGTTAATGAAACTACAGAGTGATTTTTTTTTCTTCTTGTAAATACTGCATACTAATTGTGTTTGAGAATGGTAGGTATTGCCATCAAGAAAACAGAAAAGCTTATTTTCCAAAGCCTTCTCACATGTTTCCACTAACTTTCTTGTACGGTTAACTCAATTTCATACATATTGCAAAAGCGTTGGTGTTTTTCTGCTCTTCCTCTGAAATTATTATTATTATTATTATTATTATTATTATTATTATTATTAAAAAAGAGGATTGTGACAGGGATGGCTGTAGTGGTGACGTCAGGCCAGCAGCAGGAACAAAAACACAGGCAGTACTGCAGGGCAAAGGCGCTGCGGCGCCGTTTATTTTTAACAAACAAAAATAAATAAAATATTCAAACAAAAACACTTGCTTACAGAGCAAAATAAATATTACAGAAAAACACAGGTCAGGCTGGGCAATCGCTTTCACTGATCCTGTATTTTAGTTTGATTTTTAAACTCCTCTCGCTCTTGCTCTGTTCTCTCCTGTGAACACCCACCCTGAGTGCAGAGAGCTGCAGGCGTATATGCAGGTGACCATCTCCCGATTAGCAATAAATTAAACAATTAATTAACTTGGGAGATGGTCACCTTCTGCACAAGGTTTTCTACTGCGGATGGGGCTTCCCATCCACGCTGTAAAACAATAACAAAATATACAGCTCCGCCGTCACATTTATAAAACAATAACAAAACAAGGCTACGTCGTCATTTATAAATAAATAAATCATCATCATAATAATAATAATAATAATAATAATAATAATAATAATAATAATAATAATAATAATAATACAACAAAACAAATACAAAATAATAAATTGCACAGGGGCAGAGAGGTACCCCGTTCTAAAATAAACAATACATTTATGGTAGGGCTTTGCCCCGCCCCCTTTCCATGTACAGGGCACCTGGCCCTGTTACAAGGATATTGATAGAAAGTGCGATTATAGCTTAATTGTTTGACCTGCGCATGCGCAAATCTCTGAAATTTAAAGGGAGGGTTAGTTGGAAATTCAATGAAGATTACAGGACAGGAGATCAATCATACATTGATTGACTATTTAAAGAAATGTGTTTTTAGAATGATCAGATGCAGTCTTAAAATATGAATAAAACAATACATTTTTAACTTATTTTTTTCCTCTAAAACCTCTATTTTCTAAATATCAAGACGAGAACATTACGAACGTTATTTCAAACTTGCTTAAAGTTTAATGTTTGATGTCACTGTCCTTCTAAATTGCTTAACATGACCCCTTTGCAAATGAGGCCACGGTCTCAATGAGTTAACTTCCTGCATAAGTAATACATACATAAATAATTAATCAATGACGTGCATCTTTAAAATCTGTTCTGGAACTGTGCATTTGCTGAAAGCACATTTCACAATTTGAATATATCGCTTTACTCAAAGACTGAAGAAGCTGTCTCTCTTGTTCTTTGTTGTTTGCAATTTGGGCAAAATAATTTGATTAAACACTGAAAAACATTCATTTCGTTCTTTGATAATTTGTCAATGCTTAAATCGCGAAATGGTTATTTTTGTCGGTCATTGACCGAATCCTGACAATGAGTGTATAAATAAAATTAAAAAATGACATTTTTAGTTATAATTTATGTTTGTGTGGTTAAAATCACTACTTGACAAACGCTTACTTTTTGCTTCAAAAATGTCGTTCCTATTTTACTGTAACTGTAAGCAAGTATTTTAATGTTTATAGACTTCCTTAAACTAAAATGTTTGATTGGCATATGGTATGTGTATTACATATATAACAGACATTAATTAATACAGTAGCTTTCATAGTGTTGTGGGGCGAAACTGAATTCCAGAGTGCATTCTAAGCAAAAACACAAAATAAATACATATACCGAGAAACAGCGGCAAGTCTGACGAAAGATCTGTGCAAACCCCTCTGCACTTTTTGATTATAGTTGATCTGTTACACAAATACGTTTTACATGTTATGTTCCAAGTTTTAAATAAAGATTGTTTTAATAATTTGCGGTCCTTGTCATTTCGTTTTTTTTAAAAAGAACTAAATGTTTTGAATAATTACAAATAATTTAGATAGTGTACTTATATAACAAATGTATTATTATTATTATTATTATTATTATTATTATTATTATTATTAGTTATTCATTTGTAGTAGTATTTGTAACAAGGCTAATTTAAAAAAATAAAATTTAACTGCAATTGTATACAGTAAATGTTTTTTCACTGGTATTCCTGTGGCTGCTTAGCCTATTTTAACTAAAAATAAAGTACTTATGCATCATACAATTATGTGTGTATATATATACAAGGTGAGATAATATTGGTGAGTTCTTTTGAAAACAAAAGGGTATTTATTATTACAGTAATAAACAACAAATGTACTTCTCTTACTCAAGGTGAAATCCTTCACATAACAAATGAGCCAGGAACCGCTATGTTGTGTCAAACACTGTCTGAACGAATAACCATTTTTTTGCAGACTGCAAGATAAGTATATAAGATAAGATGAGTCCCCGCAATATGAACACGACACTGTATTGTTTGTTTGTAATACCACTCTACCTCTTCCACCTTTGTTGTTTGGGGAGGGGAAAACTCTTCATCCCTTCAGTGGTCGTTATGACATCACCGAGCACGTATTGTAATTTAGATGGTATGCTCGCGCATTCACACCTAAGCCAGCTTAGGTCCAAGGTGGCAGTGTAAACGCAGCACAAAAGCTGTATTCAGTCCATAGAGAGTTTCATCTAAAGCGTTTTTAAAAATAACATTTGTAAGTCATTTAAATGTTTGCTTTATAATCATTGAGCACTGCATTCATTATTGATTCGCTGAACTCATTGTGGTGGTTTTGGAAGGTACAGGATGTTTTGTGTTCTTTTTGTTTCTTCGTTTTAATATGATCCTTTACAACACACCTCAGACATTGTAGTGAAATCTTGCTGTATTAATGGAAAATACTTTGACTGGATCATTATCTCGAGGAGAAGCTGTTTCAGGGCTGGGGTGCGATACTATGTCAGAGGTGAGTGAACAACATTAAATCAGTGTGACCTAGAAACCGAATAAGAAAAAAAAAAACTGGTTCCTGGTGAAATATTACTAAATGCTTCCCATTTTAATGTGGAAATTCAGATCATTTTGTTTATGTACAAAAAAAAAACAAAAAAAACATGACAGATTATTATATAAAATAATAGTACATAAGATTTTAACAAAAAAATGTATAATATAGTTAGTGTTCCGCATTTTTGGTTTTTGTCTTTAAAAAAATTTTCAGGGAATTTTTCAGACTATTTTACATATATTAAAATAGGGATAAAATCGTTAATAAATAGTTTTTAATTTAAACATCGGTAATAATTTGGGGAAAAAATCTCAGTATACAATTCTGGTTTCTGATTAAGTGTAATGTCCCTGGCATGTATGTTGAAACAGAATCTGTGCAAGTCAAAGCCACATCCCAAGTTAGCTGGTACTTTGCAAACGTTTGGTCAATCGATGTGCTGACAGAAATAGGATCTACAGAAGGTATGAACATGACATCCGCACAAAACAAGCCAGGTTTATTCGCCTTGAAATCGTATTAAAAAAAAGAAAATTGACAGAACTGGACGGTGCAAGCCATCGGGAGATTGTTGGCGTTAGGCAGTGTTTTAGCTGACCGACAGTACTGTCGCACAAAGACACCAATACATACCTCTGCAATAAACAGTGGGTGTCCAGCAAAGCACAGCGCTCTGACAAACTCATTAACAGTCATTCTGTGGTCTCTTTTTATTAAAGCGCAGGTAAAAGCTGCATAAATGGATTGCTTGTCTCTCAGTTCACTTTCTTGTTTTAGTTTAATGTGTCGCTTATTTTTCAGTATATTCTTTTATTGTCAGTGCTAACATGTACCTCAATGCAGCAGTATTTGCAACGCTATGCATCCTCTGTCTCACCTGACCCACTTCTGCTGTTTTAAATTTTTGTAGATTTAGAAACATTAGTTTTCTTTTGAATATTCATAAACTGATTTACGTTTTCTCCCCATTCCTCATCCACTAAACATTATATTTTCGTGTAAGTATTTCAGTTTAGTTTTTATCAAGCTAGTAGTTACTAAGCCCAGCAATTTTTACAATAATCAGACTGATTGGCTAACATAATCAGATGATAATGTGTTTGTGAAGTGAGAACCACGTTTCAACGTTATTTGATCCTCTGACATCTAAACGTCTCCTGTATCCTAGGGTACAGTGTAGGGCTGCTTATTACAATGTCTGAGTCAAAATAAAAAAAGCATTTTAATCAAAATATTGTAATATTGTGCATTTTCTAGAAAATAGTATCTGGAAAATATTGAATAATAGACAAATTGGGTATAAATGAGTAAAAACTGACGTCCAGTTAAAAAATATCCTGTAATTTTTCGGTAAAATTCGGAATAAACCGGAAACGCGGAACAGTAAGTATAGTTTACTTTTGGTGCTAGAAGGCACAGCATACTAATTTAACAGGCTAATTTACCAGCCTCATTTGTCAACATCATAGTTTGTCAAGCTTTGGTGTAGGACTGAATGGTAGAGGGTGTTTAGGTCAGGATTGAAGTGCACAGACAACCATATTGCCTTGCATCAAAATTGGGTCCCTTGTTTCTAAGGGGGTCCTACATGCGTTACACATGTGTCACGTCAACCCATCATAAACAACATCGTCAACATAATCCATGTCAATACATCTGTTACAACAGCAAAGCTTTGAGGGGAAGCTATCATATCATGACACCTGCCTGTATTGTTTCCTTTCACGATCACAAAACCATTAAAACATTTATTTTGTTATTCTTTTTTCAGGTATTGATTCAGAAGGTCATGCTGCTAATTTTGTTGAAACGGAACAAATAGTCCAGTACAGTGGAAACAAAGCTTCTTTCGTGCAGGTATGTTTAAATATGCAGAATGGAAGAAAAGGTTATATAGAAAGGGTAATGTTGTCGTGACTGGTTTAAGCATCTATAAATTGTAGAGTGTACAGTATTTCAGTGTTTTAATGTGGTTAAAAATAAATGCAGGATTCATTGCAGTATTCCTATAAAGACTGAATCAATTTTAAAGTTCAAAACACAAATCAAAAGAAATTAACTGGAGTGCACAAATGTTTGGCTGTTGAAGATAGTTCAGTTTAAAACTGTCTCATCTCTCCACCTCTGCAGATTTTGAACGCTTGTTTTGAAATTGAATTGTTTTAATATGCTGCTCATGGGACAAAGCCGATCTGTCCAAAATGCTTTGTTGATCCTCCTCAGTTGTACATTTTGAGTATTTTGTAGGTTTTTGGAACATCTTCTGCACTAGTGAATTCTCCCTTGACTCAGTCAGCATCTCTACTAAATTGAGGGTAAAAGTGTTGTGGTTTTTCAGTTAAGGTGATTTTCTTTTTAAAAGCATCACATTTACTGTAAAGTGTCCATACCAATAAAGTAATGTATATAACATATGATTGTATGTGTTGCTACAGTAGTTAATTTCCTGTTTGTTTGTTTGTTTTTTTTTTGGTTTTTTTTTTTCAATCTGTTTGAAGTTGTGTCAGCAAATATTGGAGGCTGTGTGGTCCAGTGGTTAAAGAAAAGGGCTTGTAACCAGGACGTCCCCTGTTCAAATCCTACCTCAGCCACTGAGCCATTGTGTGACCCTGAGCAAGTCACTTAACCTCCTTGTGCTCCGTCTTTCGGGTGAGACGTAGTTGTAAGTGACTCTGCAGCTGATGCATAGTTCACACACCCTAGTCTCTGTAAGTCGCCTTGGATAAAGGCGTCTGCTAAATAAACAAATAATAATAATAAATATTAACCGCTCTTGTTGCATCCCCCTTATCTTTCAGACTCGTGGATCAATGCCATTTTTCTGGTCACAAAGACCTAACCTCAAGTACAAACCAAAGCCACAAATCAGCAAAACTATCAATCATGTAAGCACATTATATTTCTTTTGTGGAATTTACCAGTTGATTTGTTTTAAAAATCTAAACAAGTACGAGGTATACAAAACTAATTCACCTGCTTTATTTATTTATATATATATATATGTATTTATTTTAGATGGATGGCTTCCAGAGGCATTTTGACTCGCAAATTATCAGCTATGGAAAACAAGTGATTTTAAACTTGGTAGGGATTCCCTTCTTTTTTCAGTGTTACACATTTTTTGTATTTTGTTGGAGTTTTGACTTCTGATTTGTGACTTAATAAATTGTCCTTTACAGATAAACCAGAAGGGCTCTGAAAATCCGCTGGAGCAGGCTTTTGCAAAAATGGTGACGAGTCTGGGTAATGGAATGGTGAAGTATGTGTGAATTATTGTAGTCTTGATAACAATAGTGTTATAACTCTGGGTTAATGTGGCAGGGTAGAGGGACAATCAAGGTAGCAAGATGAAAAGCAAACAAATAAACTAAGTTTATTTACAGTCTTCTTCAACAAAAGACTGCTCTTGGTTTCAGATCAGGTCAAATTGGCATTCAGTCATCCAATTTAAATCTGACCACATTCCACACACTTCAATTAGCACAGCCTCCAATTAAAAACAATACATTTCCACATGTATGGTTGGCCAACCAAAGCAATTCCCCCCCCCCCCACCAATGATGAGTTCTTAACCCCATCCCTGCCAAACCAAGCCAAAACATACAATATACAGTATATGTTATGGTAAAAGTCTGAATCTGGTTCATCTTAAATTTTACCAGTAAACATCAGCATTTACCAAATAAGGTGGTAAATGTGGAAGGATATTGTACTACAAATACGTAGTAGTTTGACAAAATAACATTCTGTTAAATGCAAATTAAATCATTTAGGACCTTAGTTTTTTCTACAGAAAATTACACCTTGGTTACGACATAAAACGCCACAGACAGGCAGTGAATAGATATATTTACTTATTGCAGCATGGTAGACTCTTGTGGCACTTGGACTCCTGAAGCTTTACAATAGCACTTCATGTTGAAACACTTTGTATTGCACATACATCGTCTGAACCCTTGCCCACCAGAAAGAGACTGCTTAGAAACAATTTCCCTGTCATGTTGGCAACAACATAAATGCGCGAAAGTGATTAGAAAGACATTCGTTATCAGCCAAAGGCACTTGGTTATGCTTGATTTACCGGTAAATGACCGAAGTAAAGCGTTATCATGTTCATTTTGGAGAGTTACCACTTTACTTGGTAAATGTCGACATTTACCCGTAAATCTTAAGATTTGCCAATATTCTGACTTTTACCATAACACATACATAAAAAAATTGCCAGTGGTGCCTCTCCCTGTCACAGTGAAGGAAAAGTTTTGCAAGTCATTTTTTTTAATGGTGCCATGATTCACCAGACATGGCCTTAATAATGATCAGTTTAACATGAAGAAACTTGAGCTGCTTCACAGACAGACATACTGTTTGTTTGTTTGTTTGTTTGTTTGTTTGTTTGTTTTCTTGCTTTAATATACAGTACTGAAACTATCTGTAATGTCTACTCTTAACATTCACATTACATTTTTAATGTAAAAGATCTTAAATTGACACAGCTGCCTTTGTGACCTTATGACTTGATTGTTTAAAAGCTCTGCTTGCTGACCTGCCTAAAAACACCACCTCCAATTTATAACTGATTACTTAATGGGCCTTTGCATTATCCCACTATTGACTAATCTTAATTGGCTTCTGTTAAAACAAAGAATTATGAGAAAGTCATGGGCCCTATTTACAGCATTACAGTAAAATTCATTATTTTTCTTCTTTCTCTCTTCACTTAGGTACATAGCGTTTGATTTCCACAAGGAGTGCAGCAAAATGAGATGGGAACGACTTCAGATTTTAGTGGATCGGGTTGCAGAGATGCAAGATGAGTTTGGGTAATTTTTGTTTTATTATTATTTTTTTTGCTTATCCCAAATATTGTATTACCAGACCAAAATATTTGTGACCAGATGAGTTTTAATAATCAAGTGCCTACTGTATTTCATAATGATTCTGTGTTCTTTAATTGAACAGTATCCTTCATGCTTTGTCTGCAGTTACTTCATGGTGGATTCAGATGGGAAGGTCCTGATGCAGCAGGAAGGCACATTCCGTAGCAACTGCATGGACTGTCTGGATCGCACTAACGTGATTCAGAGCCTGTTGGCACGTCGCTCTTTGCAGTCACAGCTACAGGTTAAACAAAACCTCTCAAATCTTCCCTTTCTACCTTTGCCCTGCATTTACTCACAGAACCACCCCCCAATAAATTGTTGGTTTGCTGTAACCCAACTTGGGTTCCTAAAATTAAGTAAGATGGCAATTTCTTAATTATTGTTTTTTTCTGCTCAACAAAGTACATGTTAAACAGTTTTCTGTTTCGGGCTTATGTATTGGAAATGTCTGTCTGTATAGGTAGTTTCCTTGATTTGTACTGAAAATATTTAAAATAAAATGTACAGTATATTTCTGTCTAGCGTGTGAACAAAATATTTGGATAGGGTGAAAATGATGAGTAAGGGAGGTTTACAGCATAACAGATTTATTTTTATCATAGCCCTGCAGAAACCTGAAGTGGACATGAAGGCAGCTGGCTTTTCTCACCTGATGTATTTTGATCACACCTTTTAAGATTCAAAGGAAAACCTAATACAGTACTGTGCATTTTCAGGGCAATATGAAAAATGGATGCATTACAGCTGCAATCAGCCACTCACTCAAATAATTAGCTAAACAATGGATGCTTAACAGACAGAATAACCAGTGAAATGTGGTTACCTAGGTCCACATGACTTATTTATTTTTTATACTGTAGCTCAATTATGAATCAATTGGATGGTGTTAATATATCTATTACCTCATCGTTTCTTAGAGACTTGGAGTTCTTCATGTTGGACAAAGGATCGAAGAGCAAGATGATTTTGAAAATATATACAAAAATGGTAAGCAGCCAGATCACTCATTGGCCCTGAGATACACCCCTTTCTCTTTGCAGTATTTGCATTCAAGCTGTGTGGTTTTACTTATTTCTCTTTACACAGCATGGGCAGACAATGCTAATGCATGTGCCAAACAGTACGCCGGGACAGGGGCCTTGAAGACTGATTTTACAAGGTAATATTGCCTCTCATTCTTTTCAGAATAAAATCGCACATGTGCGTGTAATCCATTAATAAAAAATAAAATAAAAAAATCATACATTTTATTTTAACATTTCTAATCTTTACGGTTTGACAGTACCTAGATCTTATACTGTTTTAGGAATAAACATTTCAATTAACCTTCAGGTGCCTTGTTAAAGAGGAGCACAGACCTAGGTAATAGTATTTGGTTAGCCAAGCAGATGATTTTTACTTTCATGTTATGGTCATTTAAACCGTAACAATCTTGTCACAAGATTAAGGCAATGCAGATAAATGGAGGGAATTTTAAAGAAAGATTTTGTTCAGTGCACCTTTATGTAATAATTGAGCTGTTTCAATGTTTAATTATTTTAATTGAAGGTAGAAAATTATTTAGATACTTTTTATTTTTTATTCCAGTAGTTAGCCAATGTGATTTTCAGGATTTTACAATTATTTAAAGAGTAACACTCAAGTCTTGTGCAATATAGAGTTTGTGCTCCACCATATGGTTGGAGGCTGACTAGTGTTTTTAATCCAGGACTGGCAAGAGGACTCAATGGGGGCTGGTCATGGATGGCTGGAACTCGATGATCAGATACTACAAAAACAACTTTTCAGACGGCTTCAGACAAGTATTAATCCTTTCAAATATAACCCTATTACTGTTTATGCGCCTCATTAAATTTGATCTGCAGTTGTCGCAATCACCCGTTTACCTTAACTGTAGCTAAATGGTTATAAACAAACTCGTCTTTTGGAAATCTCTGACCTGGAAATGGTATCAAATACCAATAACTTTATTCATGTTGTCAAACAAGGGCCAAAGCCTGTTTAGTTAGTCAATTTATTAGGACTCAAATGTTATCAAATAGAATATTGACATACAACAGAGGCATCTGTTTTTATACATAACACCAGAAAGTGATATCTCTCCTCGCTGTAAGTAGCAATCGGTAGCAAAGCATTGGACCATGTCTATCAACATACTTTTTTTTTTTATTATTAATTAATGATGCAATTGCCTATTGGAGATGCGTTTCTAAGACAAATACAGATTTGTGTAGAACCAGTTAGCAACAATCCTATTAACTGATATCAAACAACAAATAACACATGACCAGATGATTTTGTACAACTAATGAATGGTGCACTAGCCTTGACTTCACTCTTTTCCTTTTCAGGATTCCATAGATCTATTCCTTGGTAACTACGCCGTGGATGAAGCCGACAGCTCAACACCTCTCCATGTGCAAAAGGACTGGAAGTTCCTCACTGTGAGTTTTGTTTTTCCTGTACAAGTACAAATAAATGAACACAGGGCTACAAAGAAAGGATGCAGTACAGTGGAACGTCGCATATCCGACCGTCACATAACCGCCCTGATCAATTAACAGCCTCGCTAAATAAATCAATATTACAAGTAGGCTACGAGAGTAATGGCATTGGCAGTAAATGCAGCTTCCACGATGGAAACAGAAAGAAAGCGTTATAGCAGTTAGCCTTTTGGTGTGTTCCCCTTTAAGAGAGGCGGGTTGTGTGCGTGTGTCAGTCAGCTGCGTGTAGCAGTGACGTTTCAATACACCAGTCGAGAAAGCTTTTTTTTTTGTGCAATGTGTTCATATGATGGAGCGCACGCTTGCAGATATTGGCAACGTGTTGTTGTATCTTTTAAATGCATTTCAATTAAACAAAGCAAGCTTAATAAACGCAGTGCTTACTGGACGTTTTTTTTTTTTTAAATAGTCGAAGCAATATTTAAACCAAGCTGCTTATCGGCTGTTGGCAATATCAAGAAAGAGCACAAAGTACCGTGACAGAGATATTAAGAAAGCAGAACCAGGGAGACGGGGACTTCTAGAGTTAAGAAAGAATCCATCAGTTGCAGGTTACTGTACATTTTACCGTTTTGTTTTTTAAGAAAAGCTTTGCGTGGAGATGGCTTCTAGCAAACCACATAGCAACATTGTGTATTTGTAGCCTAATTAATCTCATTTACATTTTGCTTACTTTTAAAGCAAAAAATGTCCCCATGTTTAAAGCAGTTTGCATGTTGTTGTTGTTCACTAACCTTTTTATGGATGTGTAAATGCTTTTTCACACATCCGCCTATACCCCAGTCCACAGGGGGTCGGATATGCAACGTTGTACTGTATTGCAATGTTGAAAGGCAGTCCTCAAAACTAGGCAACAATAATAATTCAAACCATGATTATTTTTAAATAAACAAGTTCATAAATATATCATCTTCTACTCCATAAATTCTGGAGTTTCTTATCTTGTATATTTTCCTGATATGTATAACCTTTATAAAGTTTTTTATTGTGATTGGCAGGATATTGGAATTAATAAACGGGTGTGTTATCCTATGGGATTACATAACGTACACTGCAACAGAAATTACATTTTTTTTTTAACTTTTTTTTTTGTAATTTTGTTTATAGTTAAAGCGCTATATTAATTTTTAAAATGGGGACTGTTAAAATTAAAACTGCCAAGTTAGTCAGATTTGTTGTACACACTAGCATTTAGTCAACCGGATTTTAACCTTTTTTCTTTTTTCTTTTTTCCTCAGTTGCCTATCATCATGGTTGTTGCTTTCTCCATGTGTATTATATGTCTCCTCATGGCAGGTAAGTCCATTTGAGTTTCCTAACAAACATGTATTATTATTTTAGTTCTTCTGTTTTGCTGTTCATTCAGTACGTCATGAAAAGAACTACAGTACAAAGTTGTGACGCCAAACTGCAATAATATCAATGCACTTGCACACTGTAAAGGTGCAAGAAAAAGAAAAGTACTTTAGTCTTTTGGCATGGTTATCTTCTTTTGTTCATGCCATAGTTGTTTTTGCCAAGTCTGAAATAATTTATATCTGACTAAGCTAATGTCCCTAACAAGCAAAGGCAGAGGGTAAAACTAGTTTATTATTGTATAGTCTCTGCCAACTACTGTAAGCCACAGAACTATTCCTAATGTGTGTGTGTGTTTTGTTTTTTTTTTTAGGTGACACTTGGACAGAGACCTTAGCCTATGTGCTCTTCTGGGGAACAGCCAGCATTGGGACCGCAGCCATCATTCTTTTCAATGGCAACGAGTTTGTAGATGCTCCGAAGCTTGTTCAGAAGGAGAAAATGGACTGAATCTGTGTGTGTGGAAAGCAGGTCGGTCACCAGGATTCCTCTTTGCACACTTGGAGTCTGTACTGACCTGCTTTCCACACATGCGAAAGAGGATTTTTATCAAGATAAAAATATAAGAAAAAAAAAAATGTTCTTGGCTGTTAATGGTGGCGGTATGCTTTTGGGATCCAAGAGTTTGTCTTTATCTGAAATGTAGAACATCTCATCAGTGAATGGCACCTTACTAGGGGTAATATAAATACTTGGTTTTATTTTAAAGCTAGCCATACTGTACTTGTCTGAAGTTCTCTCATCAATGTCCAAATTTAACATCTACACACAAATATTATGTTTCTAATAATATGTACCTCTATGTATTGATCTGAGTGTGTGTTACAGACAAATGGAAGACATTTTAATGCATGTCTTACACAGAGCAAAACTCATATAGTAAAATAAAGGTTTGGGCAGCATATAGATTCCTATATACCTGTATCCCAAGCATGTTTTACATGTAGATCTCTACCACTGGCATAATAACCAGGAGGCCTTGCACTAATATGAGCTAAAAATAATGGTTTTATAAGCTACACTAAAGAACAAAATACCCATAACTGTTTTGTTTTTATCCCTGTAAGTTGCCATGTTGATGGGATATTCTGCTCTGTTCTTGTGAATTACCTTTCCTTTCTGTTAATCGGTTTCGCAGCATATTTGATTTGTTACTGATCTGTACTGTTGGTTTTTGTCTTTTACTACTTAATTTTTTTTCTTCTGACACTCGGCTTGCCCAGTGCAGTTATCCGATCTCACCTGTCTTCCCAATATGTTTCTGTGCAATGGAGGAAGTGTATATTATTATATATTACCAGTAATAGTGTATATTATAATATGAGCTGTTTCATTCTGATACTGGTTTTCAGGATGAAAGAATCAGAGAATGTAAAATCAGTTGATATGCCTTTTTATGTATCTTTCCTTTTTAATTCAGAAATCCAAAGCATAATGCATATTGACAGTATTAACATATTTGTTATACTGTTTGTTTTCCAATCATCTTTTTTTTTCTGTTTATTGATAACTTTACAATAACCAATTATTTAATATTAGGCTTGGGAACTCTGGTTTGTTCTATTCCAAGGTGCACATAACCTGCAATATGTATTTTCTCTGCATGACATTCATATTCTTTTATAATAAGCAGTTTACTTTTCAAAATATAAGGCTTTATTTATTACAAAGGTTTTTGTTCTTGGGATGTGTGTAAGCTGGAACGAGGTACTAACTGGCACTGGTAAGGAAACACTAATTCCTGTGACCAACTCAAGCTTGTCTTCAATGTGATCTCTATAACAAAAGAATAACATAATTGTCTTTTTTTTTATTATTATTTATTTATTATTTTTAGTTAATCTATTTTACAAAACTATTTCCTTGTAATTACATATGTAGTACAAATAAAATGTCAGTACAAATTAAAAATACAAGTAGAGCTGGCAGATCTGTACATGTCTGTTCCCATTATATTATTGATTGACAAAATAATTTAAAAAGTAAGCAAGATCCTTATATGACGTGAGTATTAATGATGCATTCTTTTGGATCTGTGTTTAACTTAACATTATGTTCTGAAAGGACAAAAGTACAGTTTATATAGTAGCATATGACTCGGGATTTATTACGTCTGCCTTTGCAGGGATAATTTATGCCAATGTCGTAAATGATAATTAGCTGTATTCCATCTTAACGTCATGCAGTGTAGTTGCAAATATCAGTTAGAGATGGGCAAGCTCAGATTTTTATTTTGTTCAAAGCTTTTCTTCTGTGTGAGCTTAAGGAATGGTTTATGGAGTTCCTTTCAATAGTCAGATTTTAACTACATGGATCTGAAAGCTTACCCTTCCGTTTCCAGTCTGCAACATGTTTAAAAAGACCAAACTGCACTCAAGCTTCCAAAATGGATATGCCATAAAATGTGATATTAATAGGAGCATTAGACTAAGCCTGAAGAAATACATTTCTAGTTGTAGTCCTGATGCAGTAGAAGCAGAATGCTACAGCAGTGTTTGCATCCTAAACGTTTTCGGTGCCTCTAGTGATTGAGAGAGTTGCATGCTCTTTTTGTACAAAAAACAAACAAACAAACATAAATAACAGCCTTATTGTGCATTGCTGCTTAGTGATTGTGTCTTCTGGAACTTGGGAAACAATGTTGTTTTATTACTGGAAAAAGACAAACATCAAGGTTTAACCCTTCTAGTGACACCAATGAGCCATCCAAATCCATCTTTGTGGTTGTCTTTGGAGAGTTGTCAGGGGATTAAAACAAGACCTGCATTACATTGCTTGCCAGGGTTTATAGTCTGACTAATTGGTTTACAAAATATCCCGAACAAACTGAGTGCTTTAGTTTGCTGTAAATAATTCCTATCTATCCCTGCTGTCTCAGTACAAGCACACATTTTCTTGTGTGTGTGCACTGCTTACTAACCATATAGAGGAAAAGGTGGAAGGTTTCAAACCGTAATGCAATGTAAGCCTTATCATGCCTTTTTGTGGGTCACTGTTCTTAGTCCATGAAGGGGGGAATGGTTTTAGTGGATGAAGGCAAGTATACTGAATGGTTTCATCTTTGCATCTTTTTTTCTTGCTGTTCTACAATATTGAAACGCCTATCTCTTTCTGACCACTGTCATTCCATGTTTTAAGTGGTTTGTTTTGTTTCAAAGATTTAATAAAATCTCAGATGGAAAACAATAACAATGGTCATTTTTTTCTTTTTTTGTATTTAATATCTGTGCTGTCTGTTAATATTGATTGATTTGCAGCATCTCCATGCTGTTAAAGTAATGGATTGTTTTATAGCCAGTAAGAGTGGTTTTGTTTGCACATAACTTGCAGTTCATTTCTACTTGGTAGAAAATATGGTTCACCCAGATTACTTGAGGTATGATTTATATCAGGTTCCCACCTTTTTAATTTGAAGATAATATGGTGCAACATTGCCTGCTTTACTGTAGTAAGTGAAAAAAAAAAACACTACCCACTCATGTCTATTTATCAAATTGTTTTACCTATCCTGTAGGTAAAACAATTAAAGCACCAAAGCATAGCGCTAATCGCGGTATCGGAGCGTGCGAGAGGTCCCGGGTTCGCGCCCGCCTTCCACCTGTGTGTGGATTGCCTCGCCCTGTGTGATGCGCCTGCACTGCGTTAACAGAGATCGCTACAATAATAATAATAATAATAATAATTATAGAAAATGTAATTTAAGGTATGCTTACATGTAATGCATATTTGTTTAATGTAGTTATTACTTTATTAAAAGTTTTGATAATTTTAAGCATGCTGAAAGTAGGCCAGATACAAACCTCTTGGTGTATTTTAACGTGTTTTGTTGTACTGTATTAACAATGTACACGTTTGAGATTAAACAATAAATTATTTGATAATGATACTTACTGCTTTTATTGTTCATTTTTAAAAACATTTTAGAAGTTTGTATTATTATTGTGCTGTAAGCGTAGCATACACGCCTGTGTTCTGATATTTACAGGGCTGTCTTTTAGTGGATTTAACTGGTGGTTGTTGTTGTTGTTATTAACAATGGTAGATTTCATTCTGTTTTTAAATACAAATTTGTACTTCTGCTTGTTCGTTTTGTATACCGTATCCTTGTTAACTAGTACATATAAAAAGACCGCTTTATACTTGAGGGTGTACGATACAATGTAATGTTGTTATAAAACAAAACGTACTTAGTTCCCACTGACACCCAACCGTTTAACAAAGTTGCTGGAATGTCTCAATTGAATTACGATGCTGCTACAAGGTTGTGTGTTAGCGGCTTCTCAATGACCGCATGAAGCTACAGATCTAATATATATCTTCTCAATCCTCCACTATTAGTTTTACCAGTAGGTGATGCTGTGTTGAGACAGAGGGCCAGCACCGTCTCGCCTCTCGTTGTTCTGCCGTAGAGCTTGTTTCCGGTCTGGGAAAGTTCACTTCCTTGTTATTTTCCAATTTAATGCCGGATCGACTCAGCGTTGCTGTGTCGTTACCAGTGTAATTTTTTTACTTATTGCAGTGGAGGATTCGTCTTTATAAGCTGCTGCCAACATGAAACTCGTCCGGTAAGATTTTTTTAAAGAAAAGCACTTATTAATAATGGATTAGCAGGTACGCTTAGCACCTACCTGTGTCGGAGGATGGCTGTAGATTACATTTGTGTGACGATCGGTGAGACAATCGGCGGCGGGAAGTCGAAATAAGTGGGGCATTCAGAAATGGATCGGGGCCTGTGATGCTAAATTTTAAACAATAACCCCGTATTTCTTTTTAAAAAAAGTAATTCTGTCAACTGCGTGCAAAATATTTAGCATATCGATATTTATGTTATTATAAGAGCTTTATAGAAATTAAAGTGCTACCATAACATGTATAATACTTCGGAGCGAGCATGGAGGCACCTCACCTAATTTACACTTGGTATATATAGAATTTTGTTTTTGATTAAAGTATTTTGTTAGGCAGTTTTTTTTTTTCTAACCCCAAATTGGTCGATGTTTCGCACACGTTCCGTTCTCCATTTACTCTAGCCCGAGTTTTTAGTTTTGATGTAGTCTTTACGTGGTAAGTTGAATGGAGGAATGGGACCTTGGCCTTTCTCCAGTCTAAACAAAACGTTACACCACTACGAGCTGTGCCGTTTGGCTTTCCAGAGGTTAAATGATATTTATACAAAACCAATTATTTCTCTTTACAGAAAGAAGTCTACATTCAGCTAACTGATGTAATTTTATTTTTATTTGACACTGCATTGTGTGTTCAACCAGTAGCCCACTTTGACTTGCACAGCAGTAGTTATGGTTTGGATGCGCACTAAAATGCGTTTTTTTCCAAAATCAATGTTCAATTGTTTGGTGTTTGCAATACATTTTTGTATTGGTTACGGTAACTAACAAAATGAGAAAACTTGCATTAACGTATAGTTTTATAATATACAATTAAATACATACAGCTTAAAGGGTCAGCACCCACTGCGTTTTAGGTTTCGTTTTGCATTTTATTAGTGATCGATTGTAGGAATACTATTTCCGAAATTAAAATTAATTTGCTAATAAAGTGTATGTGTTTTTTTTTAAACAGATTTTTGATGAAGCTGAGCCATGAAACTGTAACCATAGAGTTGAAAAATGGAACACAGGTGCATGGCACAATCACAGGTAGGCACAGAGAGAACTCCATATGCCTCATTCTAGTGTATTGTGCTTTTCAAGGTTCTGTGTTTGAAATCTTTGTTTGTGTAAACTCACCTCTAAAATGTATCGGATACAAGCAAAGTTACTATTCTGCTGGGCCATTGATGTCTTACATTAACTATACTATAACGATGGCTGTATGGACAGGGTGGTACTGTGATATGGGGTTTGCATCTTTGTGTAAATTAGCCGTTCTATAATGTAGAAAAGCTGCAACTTGCTTTAAAAAAAAAAATAATAATAATAAATTCTAGGCAGCATCTTACTATGACTGGTTGTAGTAGCTGATCGGTTGGCAGGTACTTCTGTATCCAAGACTGCTTTCTTATGGAGCTATTTGAGGAACAGTCAACTCAACTGGCTGTTATTTAGCACGCTTTCCTGCAGATTTCTACTCCTAGCTTCTCGGAGGTCCTGGCTGGCCTACATCATTTTTTTTGTTTTTTATTCCAGCAGTGCCTTTCCTACTACCTCTTACAAAGATGTAGGGGTTAATGGTAACTGGCATGCATCATTGGTTCAGCCTGTCTTCTAGTAGGTGCTTTAAACGTCAGCCTTTGTATACAGGGGTGTATGAAAGTACACTCTATGCAGGTGGTCTGAGAGGAAAGCAGCAGGGCTTACCCTTCTTATTTCTACCCCATTCACAACATCATTTTATATTTACAGTCCTGCCACCCTATGCCTTCAACCACATCCACTTTCCTTAGGTTAATACCGGACACAGAGTATATTTTTGTAACCTTATGTGGGTGATCTTGCATTTATACAGGGTTATTCATAAACTGTGCACCATAAGGGGGAGGACTGCATTAGAGAACACTTTTTCTTTCTTCACACTTACCTGGACAGGTTCTGACTCTTTTGAGAAGGCAGCATGGATTTCCCACTCACTGGACTTGCATCTTATGGGGCATCTGAAAGCCAGCAGTGCAGGGTTGGAATATCACATTAGTCCTGTACCAAGAACAGAACTATCTGGCTATTTAACACAACCAAATAATACATTATAATTAGCAAAAGTTATAGACTAGGCTTAATATTTCTATTTCACTTCGAATCTGATAACAGAATAGATTGTGTGAAGAAAAATAACTAACTTAAACTGGACTTTAATTTATAGCTTTGTAGCTTTGTTGTGATTTATACAACAATTATTTTAAAGCAATGTCATTGACAATTTGACTGTGCCCTGTTAGGACTTGCGGTACTGTTGCTGTGGGTCCTCAGCTCATTCACTATCCTTAAACTTTTGCACTACTATGTCATTGTAGATACAACTTCTCGTATTGCATCCTAGTTCATGTTGTATTTTAGTATTTGCACTTACTGTAAACTACTGTATTTAAATATTAATCTTGCATTATAACACTATACTGCCCATTATCACCTATAAGTTGCCTTGGATAAAGGTGTCTGCCAAATAAATAAATAAATAACATACACATTACTCTGAATGATAACAACCTTTATCTGTATAAAAACATCAGGAAAATCTAAATATGATGTCAAAGTGCTAGTAACATTATCTGTGTATTTTGAAATGGAGGGGTGGGGGTACAAACAGGAGTCTAAATATTCATGGTCATTATGCACCAAATCAACTTTAAACTAGCTGATTAACTAATCAACTAGTCAAACCTGCTCATGCGACCACCTTTTTTTAGCGACCACTATAAATTCCTCCCAATGATATTTGTGCTTTTATTTAACTGTATTAAGCGACCACCTGTCTAACGAGACCAGCGACCACAATTCTCTTACCCAGAAACGGACTCAAACCTGTATTAAGCACCCTTACTCAGGGCATTTGTTATGAAAAAAAAAAAAAAAGGTTTTAAATGGTACGTCCTAAATTCAAAGGAATACGTTGACCATTTTAGCTGTCTCTTATCTGTAATCAATAAAACAACAGCGCTCTCTTGTAAAGGAAGAGAGAAAATGTGGAGAAACAAAAGGTCCTCCCTAGATGACAGAATTAAAGTTATTAAACTTGTGAAGACAGTAAGTGCCAGAAAAACTGCTGAAATTTTGCACTAGAAAGACACAGATACAGCATTTTGAAACAGAAATAACTAGGGCTTGAAGTTTTGAGGTTTTTATTTTTGTTCACGTGACCGTG
This sequence comes from Acipenser ruthenus, assembly GCF_902713425.1. NCBI lineage: Eukaryota > Metazoa > Chordata > Actinopteri > Acipenseriformes > Acipenseridae > Acipenser > Acipenser ruthenus. The sequence continues at coordinate 80,199,148 of NC_081192.1, forward strand.
TTTTGAGCCGATTCAGTATCTTAAACTGTTAATTACTAAACAAAGTCGCTTCTTTTTACCTTGATGTCCTGATTGACTTACTGATTCTGTTTTCACCTTCATTATTCGAACACAAGAGCAAGCAATGACAATAATAGGGCTCCTGATCTTCTATTCTTGGGAATGGCAAATTTCGTTTTTCAAAATGACCAATTCCGTGTGATCCGTTTTTACCAATTTTATTAAGAGTTAAACAATATAATTTGAACATAAATAACATTTTTTCATTAAATCTATTGAATTCCTTTTTTTTTTATTCAAGTCCCTGAGATACTGTAGTTTTCAGGAAAAATCTTTCTTAAAGCAGTCCACTAGTAACAATGTACTGTAGGTCAGTCAACAAATAAAGGTGTTTTGTGAACAGAGACATTTGGGCTTGCCTTCATGTTTTAACCTTTGATTAGGAAGCTCATCCTGACCATTTCTTTTTGCACTAATCGCACTTACCCCTCTCACTTGGTGAGGGCATTTTTAATTATAAAAATGAAATTGACTAAAAAAACAAAACAATGATTCTCATAACTTCCAATACTTTATTCTGCCGTTAAGTACACGCCATGTTTGTAAATAAACAAGCGTTTTAAGTAAGGGATAAACCATGATAAGTGTTGAAAAAATATTCACTGTTTCGAGTGCCGTTGCCATTATTTTCTTGCAGATTCAACACTTTGTTGTTTATGCCATTATTGATACTTGTTCGATTAACGGCATTCAATTGTTAGGGTTAGGTGATGCTGATGCTCACGTGAGTGTTCTTGTCGGCTCCAAATAAATTGTAGCTAGATGAAAATGTTCAGGTCCCTACCAAATCCTTCGGCTCGCATTGTGCGCTAGTGCACAACTGTTCTGCAGCCCTGTCCCTTTCATGTCCTCCCTGGAATTCAGCACAAACACTTGTTTACCACAATAATTCTTTTTTTGTTTTGTTTTAAGATTATCAAACACAGTTAGAAGGCATTGGATTAGAGAACAGATTTAGTTTAATAAGATTGAGTACATTAACACTGGTTTACAGTATTTGTTGTGCAAATGGTTTAAGCTCTTTAGCCAAATGTTGAAATACTTACTATTCATGAACTTTTGACTTGATTAATACTTTGTTTAGTATATATTCTCTCAATTGTGTGATCGGTAGAAATAGAGACGCTACCAGTTCATTTGACATGTTTGATAGAATTAGACATTTCCCTTCTCTTGTTTATGCTTCTCTACGGCAACCTTGTTTTAGACCAGCAACTGTGTGTGACAGAGACAGGGCCGTGGCCCTGCACACTGAGAAATGTGTGTTGTGTGGCTGCTATTGCGCAGCCACACAAGGTAAATGGGTAATTGTTTGATTGTGCTTTATGGATTAAACTCTGGAATGTGGCCAGGTGGTAATTGAATGATTGATGGTCAATGGCCCATGGCCATACCCTATATAAACAAGTCTGCAATGTGTCTAGTCTGTCTACCTCTGTGTGAGACCTGGAGGAAGCCTGTGGGGACAGACCTGGGAAAAGGTTTTGTCCTACACATGTTTGGTTACTGGTAAACGGTTTAGCTGTCCAGTTTACAGCTAGAACTGCAAAGTTTAGTTAAGAGCCCCTTGGTGGAGCTAGGGTTTTGTTTATTTATTTAATTTTGTACATAAATATACAGGCACTGTTCATTTACACAAGACCGTGTGAGAGGTCCCAAAAGTGGCAAGGCAATCCCCACTTTGCCACTGTGTGTGTGTGTGTGTGTATATATATGTGTGTAATTTGTTACTGGTGAAACATGATCATGAACCTGTTTGGCTGTCTCCTGTACAGGTGTAGATGTATGTATGAACACGCATCTCAAAGCCGTCAAAATGACATTAAAGAACCGTGAGCCTGTCCAGCTGGAGTCGCTGAGCATTCGTGGAAACAACATTCGCTACTTCATTCTGCCAGACAGCTTGCCACTGGACACCCTGCTGGTGGACATCGAACCCAAAGTCAAGTCAAAAAAGAGAGAAGCAGGTAGGTTTTAATATAGAAGCAGGTATTTTAATATATATATATAAGGTCACGTTTTACGGGGGTTTGCAACCATTCTAAGATTCTGGGTTGTGTTGCTCCTTATTCCATTCAAATCATGTGACACAGTGACCTTTCAAAGCCAGTAGAGGCAGATTTAGAGAACTAGAACTCCATGCCAGACCACTCAATAAATGATTACAAACACAATAATATAGTAAGGGAAATTTATATTGATGTTACATTTGAACTTGCTCTTCAGGGTTTCCCAGCTGCCACCATGTAGTATTAGAGTTCAGATTTAAAGAAGTCAAATTAAGCGTAATTGTTTTCAATGCTTGTCCACTACACTCTATTGACAGACTTGTTTCTTCCTTTCCAGTTGCAGGGCGCGGGCGAGGCCGAGGCAGGGGCCGAGGCCGGGGGAGAGGCAGAGGGAGAGGAGGACCCAGGAGATAATTGCATGGCATTTCAGCGACAGGCCCGCTATCTGATTCCAGCTAATGTTTGTACAGGTTTTTGTGTTTCACAAGAAAGTTTTGGAAACTCTTTTTTTTGTTTTTTAATAAACCAGGTTACTGCTGAACTGTTGTCTGTCCTTTTTTTTTTTTTTTTTTTAAATGTGTTTATAAATGTCATGTTCGAAATAGTGCCCAGTCTCGACTGTCCGCCCACATTCATATTGGCACCCAGTTTTACTGGCAAATGGTTAATAAGCACTAAGCACCCAAGCTTGCCAAAGCCCCCCCCCCAATTAATTTTTCAACAGCTTTAAAAAATAAAATAAGGTCCCGTGTTTCAGCTTTTGTTTCATTGCTGGAAACGGCTGCTAGAGGGTTTAAGCTCAGAGGATAGAGTGTTTGGCGGAATGGAGTAACCCCCAGCTTTATGTATTTTGTGATGATAGCAGATGAACAAACATAAGCTAAATGTTAGCTGTTTATTAGAACCATTTAACTTTCACAGACTGGGAACAATGCTGCGTTTGTCACTGTCCTTTCTGTCATGTTTTCCTAAAGAAGAAAGGGGGGGTACACTGTGTGACATTTCCCCATTAATAATGAATCTCAGTAGCTGAAAAAATAAGCATATGAGAAACATTTATATGTGGCTGGGTTCAGAAAATAGTGATGAAGATTATTTAAATCAATGTGTAGGAGCTCCCCAGGAGCAGATCTTGAAATGTATTTATTTGAAAAAAAAACACTAATTATTCCTTGATTTGATTAAACCATCGTTATTTAATAGATTGTTTAAAAACATTATTATAGACATTTAGCAGACTAACAAACAAGGAAATAAAACCACTGAATTCAAAGTGGGGGGGGAATGAACTATTAAACACAAACAAACTTTATTGTTGCGTACAATAAAGACGTCTATTACAACCTGTGCACTCATGACTGCACCGCTGGAGGGTCCAGGCTGCAGAGATGCCCCTCCCATCTGTCTTACTCCTGCGAAACTTCTCTGTGCCCTTTACGCTAATTGGAAATGGCTCTCTTTGGTTTTGGGATTAAGAAAATGCGATGTGGAAACTAGTGATATTGCATAAAGAAACAGGTACGTTATTAAACAGTTGTCGCAACATGTTGGGATGTATAACTATATTTTTTGGAACCCCACTACTTCCTCTTTAATGGCTAGGCTGAAACCACCAAACTAATTTTGTGCGTGACCTACGCCTGTTTTAAACCCATCTTGCATATAACACTATCATTTGATTTCACAGACCACTAGTCTTGGACTAACTCACAGTAGGTAGTCCACCAAGATTAGCGCTGATCTGGATTTGTTAAACCATCTATTATTCTTGTTAACCAGATGATATGAAACATGTTATAGTACGAGTATTTGGTATCAGTCTAGGGCTTTGACAAAGACTTCAATTTTAAAATGGAATTGATTGTGTTCAAGTAGTTTTAACAACATTTAAAGGAAACTATTCCTCATGCTGTGAATATAAGTCATATAATATGTATATAGTAGTACCCAAACCTCTTGTCTAGATTGATGAAACTATCGACAGTTGTTGTGAGATGCTATTTTGCAGGCTGTGGATGTCTTTCATAGTGGGCTATATGCAGGATCAAGCTTGTTTCTAATGAAATTCTTTTGTCATGTCTCCATTTTCTGCACAAATAAGGTCACACAAGACAAAACAAGACAAAAAGATAAACCCATTTTTTATTTTATTTCATATGTATGAAAACAAAGGTGTACTAGATGCACGTTTCTACATCTCAATTTCAGCATCTGAAAATTAATTTCTGCCAGCTATACTATATTTATTATAAATTGTATAATGAAATACGTATGTGGCCACAATGCTAACTGAAATATATTAAGAAAACGAAAAATAATGGCCAGTTTTTTTCCATGTTAGTATCAGGCTAAACTGGACACCCCATGTTGCTTTGTAATCACAGAAGTATTCTTGGCACAAGCATAAGGAGGAATGTAAATTCCCAGAAGGCTCAGGGATTTCACCTTGATAAGCGTCGGTGCGTATGTACAATTTTTATTCAGTTTTTCTGTATTCTAGTCAAACAGAAAGTGATAATTTTAGTGAAAACTAGCTCTAGAACAGTTTATCGTTTGTCTCTTACAAGGCCACATTTTAAACACTGAAACATAACACACCCCAGAAATACTCCCCCCAGCAGCAATGATGATAAAGCACCTGGAATTAGAGGTCTTCACAGGTCTACCCGGACCTGAGGACTTGAGACCCGACCCGTACTGAATGGGTTTTCGGGTGCAAAATTATCACGCAAATCGGGTCCGATTTTGTTTACTCAGTAATACACAAACTGTCGATTACTATTAAAGATAAGCGTGTATGTAGGAGGCTGTGTGGTCCAGTGGTTAACAAAAGGGGTTTATAACCAGGAGGTCCCCGGTTCAAATCCCACCTCAGCCACTGACTCATTGTGTGACCCTGAGCAAGTCACTTAACCTTGTTCTCCATCTGTCGGGTGAGACGTAATTGTAAGTGACTCTGCAGCTGATGCTTAGTTCACACACCCTAGTCTCTGTAAGTCGCCTTGGATAAAGGCGTCTGCTAAAAAAAACAAATAATAATAAAAAGAGGCTGTCTTTGGTACTAAAATTAATTGTTCATAATTCCTGTTGCATGGATTCGCTTCCCCCAGTAGCACATAAAAGTTTGTAATAAAATCACGCAATTTACAAGATCGTACATCAGTTCATTTGATTTTCAGATAACGTATTTATCTTTGTATCTTTTACACAGACAAACATATTTAATTTTACAGTCCTCTGTGTAGGTTCATGATGGAATAAACACTGTGTGTGGTTCAGTCAGATCTCCAGGTTGACTGGAAAAAAACAGTGATTTAATACTGTATCTAGTCAGTGCATACACTAAGCTGGGGAAAAGAAATGCGTTCCGCTGTTTTTTTGGGCCAGGTCGGATCCGGGTCTAATGCCAAGAATTTTACATCGGGTTGGGTCGGGTCAGGTTGATTAATTTGGACCCCTGAAGACCTCTACCTGGAATCTCCACACACTCACACAGTGCTTGACAAATGCAAGAGAATAGAACTGCATACCAAACTGCTAAGGAATGCCCTTAATAAAGTTATATTTTATTTAAGTCACGTCAACCCACAATCTCAAGTTACCCAAACTTTCCAGGTTTTTGGTTCAAATAGGAATTAAATATAAAAAATGTGTTTTCCAGTGCACAGACTAAATGATCTGCAGCTACAGGGATCATGCTTTGTACACAGCAATCTGCAGACAATCCCTATCTGAAACACAGACGGTTTAGTGGTACTTGAAGACTATGATTGACAACCAGTGTTGAACATGGGCTTTGATTTTAAGGCCTTTTTAATATGTATTACTTTGCATTATGTCCACTGCTGTGCAAAAGTCTAGACATGTTGTATTGTTCTAGTCTGATGCATTATGAGCATCAACAATTTAATCAAAGCCTCCACTAGTGTTGTCTACTATTGTAACAACCTTGACTTGCATTAAGAAGGAAAAACATTGAGTGAAATAGCTCGCATCACTCGATTTTCAAGGTGTGGTAGCTGAAGCAACAAGTACAGAGAAACATAATTTGTAACTGACAAACCCAGGACTGGAAGACCCAGAAATGCTTATCTAACAAGGATGAGCAATACTTGAAGAGACTATCCGTAAGGAATAGAAAGAAGACAAGCATTGAATTGACAAGAGAACTGACAGGAGGCACAGGTCTGAAAGATGGCACAGTATTCCCAGGAGATGTGCATAACATAATGAATGAAAATTGTTGATTCTGTATGACTGACTATAGAAGAAAACTAGAAACAAAACAGACATCATGTATACACTATGATAGTAATAAACTAAAATTAAGCTACCTTAATATTGTATGATGTCGCTATTGATCACCTAAAACTTGAAAGGGAACAGGATTGCCTTCATCACAGTGTTGTTTACATAGCATTTTGTTTTAACAGGGTTATTACAGTAAAGACTAATCCTTCTCAAATAAATCCTTCTCACCCTTAAAATTTGCTCTTATTGTATTACTTGTACTGTAACACTTGAAATGTATTTGCTTACGATTGTAAGTCGCCCTGGATAAGGGCGTCTGCTAAGAAATAAATAATAATAATAATAATAATAAAATCATACCACACCCAGCAGGAACAGTTTTTCTCTTCTACAGAGTAAAATAATGAATATCTGAGCCTTCCTCAGAATATGTTTTCTAATGGATGCTGGAAAGTCAAATGAGAAGGAGGGGTAGGAGGTGATAGGAGCAATACTGGTGAAGTCGAAGCAAGGCCTTCGGTGGTTACGCAGACACCTTGTTCTTGAACACAGAGGGGTCTCCTGTTAGGGTCTTTGCACAGAATGGATCCCACATGCTGCAGTGCTTCCGAAGAAAAGTGCCTTTTGCCCTCGTAGTCCCAGGAGTGGGTCTCTTAAGTAGCTGTGGTGATTATCTTGCTTTCCTTCGCCTGTTCCTTCTTTTTTTTGATGAAAGTGATGAGCGCCACCAAAGGGACACATATCATGGAGGTCACCAGAAGAAGCCCAATGACCGCCTGGGCGTAAGGGGGGTATTCCTTTGTTACCGTTTTACCCTGCGAAACAAAAACCAGTATATTAAATTACATCCCCTGCCATTCTCCCCAACACAGATACAGTGAAGAGTCAGTGCTGCCCAGTACAAGGTGTAGATATTACCCCTCACATCAGTAAACTTGTATTTACGGGCTTCATTTATTTATTTATTTATTTATTTATTTATTTATTTATTTATTTAAACTTTTTTTCACCCTTGAGATGGAAACCTTGTTTTCAAGGATGCCCTGGGGCCTAGGCAAGTTCTCATTCTTGTGTTGAGAGATCCTATTCAAAAAGTGCTGAATGAATTTATTTTTTATTGTTTACCTGATCTCATTTTGAAAGTCTTTCTGGAATGTATTCAAATCCAACGGCAGTATGACCAGGCGGATTGTGTTGTTCAAAATTACCATGTGTTGCTAAGCAGATGCAAAATGTGATTTCATCTGTTTTTTTTAGGTTTAAACATGCATTCTTTTCCATACAATGTACTTGTTGTATAAACAGAACACTCTGTGCATGTTCATATGAATGTTCATGGAGTTCTGTGATTATTTCACACATGAGGACGGCCTCATTTGTGGAATAACGATAGTACTCCACGGTTTATGGCAGATCCTCCATATATGTTTGTGGCAATGTGCCCCGCCCGTGTGCATTTCTATATTGTATGTTGCGTGTGGTGTGTTAATGTTGGTGTATAGATATGGCTGCACGGGATATAAATGGGTGTGTGTAGCACAAGTTATTTAAAATGTATAATTGTATTTAGGCACGGGATTGCACATCACTTCACGTGCATTTAAAGTAATTAATATGTGAGCACAAGGTTGCACAGAATTAGTTCATGTGCTGGGATTCAAGTGAATAATTAATTAGTACTTGAATCCCGGCACAACAGTATATATAGATGCACAAAGCACTCACTCGTGGTTGTGTGTTCGGTGAGTGGAGAACGGGTGTGGAGAAGGAATAAATAAAAAGTAAAGTAAATATAAGTTGTTTAGACTCACCGTGTTTGTTTGTCTGTTCGTCCACTGTTTGTTTAGTGTTAATCCATTTTGTTTGTCTATTTATTTTGGCCTCAAGTGCCGTGTCCTGTTTTCTGTTTAAATCTTTTATTTTTCAATAAACCTACTGAGCGCAGCCATTGCGTTTCAGTTTCAACTCCAGTACTGTCTGTCTCTGTGTTTCTTTCTGGCCTGACGTCATCCCTACAGCTAGCCTGTCACAATGTTATAAATCATACATTCATTACATCATCACTGGTACAGGTTTTACTTACTACACTAGGATGTGTAAAAGCATTATCTATGTTAGACATCCTAGTGTAGTTCAACATCACAGTTCAGTGAAAAGACATACCAGGTTTGAGTCCCATGCTTGGTATGTTGGTGTTCCGCCCATGATGTAATCTGCTGTATAAAATATGAATAGCCCTATAATTAGAACTGGGCTTACGACAGACCAGGTGATTTTCCAGTACCAGTGTGGTCGATGTCCGATCATCAACTCAATATCTTTTTCAAACCTGTGGAGCGATAATATAGATTAATGATAGATTAATAGGAGAGATCATGTAGATTAATGTACAAGGAACTTCAAAGGTTCTGTGCTGCTAAGGTGCAGTAGCTAGTACAAGGACAAAAGATTTGTATATTTGTCATTTTGTTCTTGGTATCTTAGTATCGTTTTACTTTTATTAGATTTCCATATGAATCCACAAACATGCACTGCATATTATTTATTATGTTGTTTGTATGTAGATACATTGATATATACTGTCCTAAGACTAGAGGCTAAAGAGAATACAGTTGTATTACTGTTAATACTGTTAATCGGCAACAAAGCTCAAAATCAGCATTTTTTTCTCATACGGTAAGCATGGAAGGGTTACCCACTTTTTCAGTCCATAGACGTAACAGATGGTTATGATTTCAATGAGGACTATGAAGAGCAGAGAAAATGTAGCAGCATAGTCGTTAAAAATGGTAAACCAGTAGTTTCCTGATCTGGTAGTGAAAGAGAGTCCAACAAGACAACAGAACAGGCACATCATCCCTGCAAAACAAGATGGGCTATGAAGCATCACAGGTTTACATTTCTATAATACGCCCAAAAAAAGATATATTCTTTTCACTTGTTTTCAAATTGCATACTCTGCTGCCTCTCCATTCTGCACAAGTAGCTACTTCACCTGTAAGCTTCAGGAAAGCAACACAAGAGTCCACCCCATCTCACAGCTTTAGTGGTGAGACATTGCATACTAAATGTGTTTGGTTGCGTCTCGTCCGGATACTCACCTATTAATGTTTCTTTTCGGAAATGCCTGGTGAGGAAAGCGGAGTCCCGGAGTGGGGTAATGATGGCAGCTACATTCCCCAGCATGCTCCCAATCCCCAGCATCAACAGCATGGAGAAGTACAGCACTGACCACAGCTGGGACAGCCCCATGTTCTTAATGGCTTCACTATATACGATGAACGCCAGGCCAGTCCCTTCAACAGCCTGGGGTGAACAGAATAACCAGAGAGCTTCTGTTAAAAGTGATGGTGCAGAATGTGTAGAAACTAAAAAAAAATTATAAATGTTGTAAAGTGACTGAGAAACAGGTTGTTGTGGGTTAGCAGCTAGAAGAGCAGTATACGGGTAGGCAATGCACGAGTCTTCTGGTAAAGAGGTGTTATTGTCTATCAGCCAGGTCTTATATGCAGGGGTTCCCAAACTGGGGGCCAACGACATAATTCTCTCCCAAATGACTGTGACACCTGCCACGCAACGTTCCCCAGTGTTTACATTAACCCTGCTTCAGGTTGCTTGATCGTTAATTTATAATCTTCATTTTCATTGCGTTGTATAAAAGTATGTACTTTTATACAAATTAATTGGATGGGGGGTCCTCAGTCAGGATATTATGGGCGGCTGCGTGCCAAGAAACTCTGAGAACCCCTGCAGTAGAACATCTAATTGTTGGATTTTTTCCAAACAAAACGGTAATATTTATTATCCAGTACTTGAAACAGTATATTGCTATGTCTAGCATGGTATACCAACGTTTTGTATAATTCTTGACTAACCGTATCACATAGAAGTGACTGATAAAAAAAACAAAACTATGACAACCCACCCCTTTTACCAGCATCTTTTGAAGTCCAATATTTGGTTGTTAAATTAAAAATAATAATAATAATTGAAAAAAAAAAAACTGTTTGCCAAAAAAGCAGAAACAGTACAGACATATTATCTTGACAGACAATACAATCTAAATCATTATTATTATTATTTATTTCTTAGCAGACGCCCTTATCCAGGGCGACTTACAATTGTTACATTATACATTATTTCACATTATACAGATATCACATTATTTTTTACATACAATTACCCATTTATACAGTTGGGTTTTTACTGGAGCAATCTAGGTAAAGTACCTTGCTCAAGGGTACAGCAGCAGTGTCCCCCACTAGGGATTGAACTCACAACCCTCCGGTCAAGAGTCCAGAGCCCTAACCATTACTCCACACTGCTGCCCCATAAAAAGTAAACAGCCACATTTATTATTGGAGATAATATAGAAAATTATACATGTTACACTCAAATCAAGTCTTCAATTGATTTTTGAAATGGCAGCAATCTACTTGAGGAACAAATAGGTTAAGTCCTCGAATTAAACTCCTGAGGTTTTTGGTTCTAGTTTTACATTTTACAGTAAAAAAATAAATACAAAAAATGTGTGCAGCACGTTTTAAACAATAAAAACGCATACAATAAAAACAACCATACTTGTGTCAATGGGGCTAAAATGTGTGTATTACTATTTGGTTATATAATAAAACAACTACCAGTATGCAATAATACAAGATTGGAATGAAGGGACTTTGAACTATTTCTTAACAAGGAAGTGTTTTGAATAAAGTTTTTTTGTGTTTATGGCTGTGCTTTGTATTTCATGATACTCATCCAATTACATTACAACTCATTTCCATTCCTGATCTCAACACCCCCTGCCTGGCATTCAGTCCTAGGCCTCAGCAACTGCCACCTGTGCCAAACATGTGTAGTGCTTTTGTAGTGTGGGCTGAAGTCCGCTGGGTTCTAGGTTGAAACCACCAGACTCATTTAATTTGTGACCTGATTAGAACCCAGACCTAAGGAAGGCCACAAAGCTACAATAGGAAACTAGTCAGAAGAGGAAGTATGTAGCCCTTTGACTTCTCCTTTTAGGGGTCACTCTCAGCACATGCACCATACCGTGTCTAGCTCTGACTCCAAGTCACAGCCTTCGATTTGGGAAGATATTGTGGCAAACTTATCCGGGAAGCTTGCGTTTAAGTGTGAAATCCAGTCATCCAGATTATCTGGTTTTATGGAGTCCTCTGTCAAATCAAAGGTGTTTATTAGCAGCAATTGCGTCCTGTAAAAAGCATCAAACAATGTTAAGCAGCATAGCGGCATTTAACACATACTTCTTGGAAAGCAATCTCAACACTGACCTGATGTGTTCTAAATTGCATCTCCTGATGTGTGTGTGGATTGCTCTGCTGAATTGTGTAATTAAGAAGTCCACAATTGAGCCAGAAGATTGAATAGCTGGGGAAGGGGTTGGCCAATGGACACAGTTATGATTGCATTGCTAATACCAGGAAAGGTGTAAATGGGGAGCTACAATATAATTCACTAGTCTCTCCCTTCATTCAACACCGGTGGGTCCCGTGGGGTCAAATCAGACACCTGTTAGAGTGGTCAATTAGCAGGTCAGTTGATGTCCCTATTGGAAATGTCTCTGGCTAGCTGGAGGGAAACTCACAACATTAAGGAGTACTGCAAGCAGCTGTCTGCTTTTTTTCCTTAGGGAGCGCATGGCAGAACACCAAGGTAGAACACTATTGAGAACACAGTGCTCTGAGTTTAGATTTCCACATTCAACATTGCCCAATTCCAACATAATGAGAAATTACACAAGACGCAATCATGTGTTAAGTGTTCAATTGGACACTGGCTGAGCTGGTTCAACTAATTGTGTAAAAAAATGGGTAAAAAAAATAAAATCCATTCTGTTTGCACTATATTTTGGATTGAAAATCTGTGTTATACTGTAATGACCCTGCAGACATGATTTTCTTACTTTAAGAATATACAAAAGCTTTGGAATTTTCTTATTTTCTTTGTGTTTTCTTACTGGAGCTGGTATGGACCTAAAAGCAAAGTAAAACCCTGTTATGATACGGTGATTATGTGTGTACTGTAAAGGTGGCTTTCAAAAAATGGTGTTTTACCATGTGCTCCCAAAGAAAAAAAAAAGACAGACTGCTGTTTGCACTACTCATTGATGTGCTGTGAGTTTCCCTCCAGCTAGCCAGAGACATTTCTAATAGGGAAATCATCCCAGTACTCCAAACAAGAGTTCCCCCACCTGTCTAAGCAGCTTTCGTAATTGAATGTTGCTTTAAATCCATAGATAGAGAAGGTGACCAGGCTGGCAAATATGGAAGTCGCACTGTTGATCAGTGACACCACAATAGCTTGCTTCTCGAAGTTGTTGTTGTGGTGGTTGTAGCTGGCGAAGGCTATGAGACTCCCACACCCGAGACCCAGAGAGAACAGGATCTGAGTGGCTGCGTCGATCCAGGCTTTAGGGTCTGCAAGATCAGAAAGCTGGAAGAACAAGAAGTTTGCAGAGAAAACTATCCATCAGATGTCCGTTACTATGTATCATCAAACTCATATCACTGAAAAATACCTTAATATATACTTTTGGCAAACTTCTGATTTGTATTTGATACATATTATAGTCATATCACATAGGAATTTTTGTTAAGTATGTTCCTTTCATTCCCTAAATAGTTACATGTGATGTACTGTACGTAGGAAATTACAATAACAGAAACTGAATCGTTAGGGACAAGTTGGAATAAAACCTTAGACTTTAATCACATTCCTGACCTTGCTGATTTACTGTGATGAAAGAAAAACACTTTTACGAGGAAATTAAAATCATAATACTAGTGTAAGATTGGGGCCATAAGAACTCTGCTAGGCTTGAACTGGATGAAGTTGCTTTATCTGCAGACTTTTATTCAACTCAAACATTTATTTATTTTTCTTCATGTATCTCTCTTTCTCTCTCTCTCTCTCTCTCTCTCTCTCTCTCTCTCTCTCTCTCTCTCTCTCTCTCTCTATATATATACAGTACATGAAGAAAAATAAATTAATGTTTGAGTTGAATAAAAGTCTGCAGATAAAGCAACTTCATCCAGTTCAAGCCTAGCAGAGTTCTTATGGCCCCAATCTTACACTAGTATTATGATTTTAATTTCCTCGTAAAAGTGTTTTTCTTTCATCACAGTAAATCAGCAAGGTCAGGAATGTGATTAAAGTCCAAGGTTTTATTCCAACTTGTCCCTAACGATTCAGTTTCTGTTATTGTAATTTCCTACGTACAGTACATCACATGATTTCCATTACACGAGAGTAGATGTTAAAACTTCATGCTGATTTGAACTCGGCTCTCGCCAAGATAAGCACCAACTAAGACGTAGCTTTACAGTAAACTAATGTGATCCATCTGTGTCTCCATCCATTTACGTTTCCTTCCATATGATGATGTAGATATCCTTCTGTCTGGTATTAATGGCTGAAGTGTAATGCTGGCTCCAGGGATCAGCTTATTTTGCCTCCCTGACGCATCAGCACACACAACAGCTGTGATGCTGGCTCCGGGGATCAACCACAGTGCGGCCTCCCCAGCTCATCAGCATGACAACAGTCTGGATTGAGCTAAGTAGGGTACATCTCTGGGGTCTTCAAGTGGGCACCTTCCATTCTCAGTGTTTCGTCGACTAGCCCACGACACCTCAAGAGGGCTCGACGGTGATTCTGGCGTCCCAGCATCACCCCCCTCCGTCCCCCACTCAACTCAGCCCAACTTACTTACCTGTACATCAGCGTTTCTTTCTTTCTATTGTGCTTGAGATCCCCAGCCAGAATCTTTCCGTCTCAACCACAGCCAGTTGCTGCTCCTCTCTGCTGCTTCAGATAGGTTCTTCACTGTGCGACGCAACTCTTGGCCACTGATTCCGATTTCTCTGAGAAACCGGGTTGTAGAGTGTGCCACAAATCCTCGACAACCCACCTCCACTGGGTAAACCCGGACTCTCCATCCTCGCTGTTCCGCTTCAGTGGCTAGTTGAGCATACCGCAGTTTCTTCCTCTCATACGCCTCATCTACAGCATCCTCCCATGGCACTGTTAACTCTACCAGGTGAACAAGGCATGCTGATCCAGACCACAAGACAATATCAGCCGTTGACCAACATCTGCCAGCATTTTCCTAGCAGTTTCCAGTTGTCCTGGGCAAGGATTGGTTTTAACACCTTTTTTTGGTGGTTGCTCTCCTGGGCGGAGGAATGTTGTCTTTTGTGTGTAATGTTCTGATGGAACAGGTGGCAACTTATTGGTCATGTTACGCTTGTCTTCCAATGCTAAGGCCAAACATCGCAGCACCTGGTCATGGCGCCAAGTAAACCATCCTTGGCTAAGAGCCACCTTACATCCTGTAAAAATGTGCCTTAATGTTGCAGGTGATGAACACAAAGGACATGAGGGATCCTCTCCTACCCAGAGGTTTAGGTTCTGTGGTGATGGGAGAACATCATATGTTGACCTGATGAGGAAACTGATCCTACTCTGTTCCACTGACCATAGGTCTTGCCAGTCAATCTTGCGTTGTTCCACACTCTCCTATCTCATCCATTCTCCCTGCTTGGCCTGGGAAATGGCCTTTATACACCTCATCCTCTCCTCCTGCTTTTGCACCTCGTTGACTACCAGTTTTTTCCTTTGAGCTGGGGTTGCCTTGTGCCATGTAGGAGGAGCTGAACTGAGACCAAGACTCCCTCTTCCATGCTGAACTTGCCCCATGATATCACCAATTCGAAGGGCAGCCTTTGCATCTTCCACAGCTTTCTTTGCCGCCCACTTTCTTTCAGTTTTCAACACAGGTGCTGCCTCCCTTACGCATTTGTCGCGTGACTCTACTAATGTCATTTCCAGTCTGACCTTGGAGCACTTAAACTCCTCGGTTAGAGCGGAGACTGGTAGCTGCAGTATTCCTTTACCATAAAGTCCCACTCTGCTGAGGCAGCGTGGAACTCCCAACCATTTCCTGATGTATGAACTGATTAAAGCTTCCAGCTTCTCTACTGTTGTCAAAGAAACCTTGTACACAGTCAGTGGCCACAGCAACCTCGGCAGTAGACCAAACTGAAAGCACCAGAGTTTTAGTTTGCCTGGTAGAGTGCTGCTGTATATGCTCTTCAACCCTTCCACTGCTTGTTGTCTAACTTCTCCCACACGAACTGTGTCCTTTAGATCCCCGTCGTACCATCTCCCAAGACTCTTCACTGGCTTCTCAGACACTGTTGGTATTGCCTCACCATTAATGAAGAACATTTATCTACTACTTTACCTTTAATTATAGAGATGCTCCTTGATTTAGTGGTCTTGAATTGCATTCGTGCCCATTCAATGTTATTGGTTAATTTGCCCAATAACCGATTAGTGCAGGCTACTCGAATTGGTGGTAGTCGCATTCCAGAAGCCAAGCACTCTCCTCCTACTACCCATTTTGATGCCCTAATGATTATTTCCATTGCCATGGTAAAAGCCAGTGGAGAAATGGTGCATCCTGCCATTATTCCAACCTCTAGGCATTGCCATGTAGTGCTGAATTCTGAAGCTGAAAAACCAAATTTGCAAATCTCCAAAGTAGACTTTCACTAAATTTGTTATTGTCATCGGTACACTGAAAAAATCAAATGCTGCCCAAAGAAGTTCATGTGGCACTGAACCATATGCATTAGCCAAATCCAGGAATGTCACATGGAGCTCCTTTCTCTCCTTTTTAGCTGATTGAATTTGTTGCCAGATCACATTGATGTGTTCTAAGCATCCTGGGAAACCTGAACCCATTAAACATGTACTGTATCTCTCTCTCTCTCTCTCTCTCTCTATATATATATATATATATGTGTGTATATATATATATATATATATATATATATATATATATATATATATATATATATATATATATATATATATATATATATATATTTAATGGGTACAGTGTTTGGTAGAAACCAAGTAAAGTCAAGGAGCAGCAAACTCAACATCGTTAAACTTGAAATATGGTTAATGAGCACAGAAATGACAGCAGTCTGGTTCAACTGTATCTCTTTTCCAAGTCTTATTTAGGTTTCTTTTTTTTGTTTTTATGGTTTTTTCCAGGTCATCAGTATCGCTCTTTCAGCCAAAAAGATTGGACTGCTCTTGTGTAGATGCACTGAATGGACCCCAGCCTCAACAATACCTCACCATGCTTGAACTCTGGGAAGAGGAAATAGTCATCCCCCCCCATCCCCGTCCCACCACCCCCCACCCCCCACATCCTACCGAGCTGCTGGAACCACTTTATATAGCTCCCAAAACACTGTTATATACCAACCTTGGGTGTGAACATGTACTTCAACCCATTCAGAGCACCATGCAGAGTAACTCCTCTGATCAAATAGATGATCATTACCAAGTATGGAAATGTTGCTGT
The DNA here is from genome assembly GCF_902713425.1 of Acipenser ruthenus. Lineage (NCBI taxonomy): Eukaryota > Metazoa > Chordata > Actinopteri > Acipenseriformes > Acipenseridae > Acipenser > Acipenser ruthenus. Next base: position 80,215,870 of record NC_081192.1, read on the forward strand.
GAAATACACCACCTGGACAAACAAAATGGGGACTTTAGTTCATCTTTCATTGATAAAACCTCCAATAGCCTGTAAAAAGGGATAGCATTTAACTTAAATAATTTAGTGGACATTTTTCAGGTAAAAGTCTGTTTAGTAATAGCATTTCTTTCTAGTTATTGGCTTAAATAAAGGCATCACTAAAGATGTGTGATAGTATTCCAGTAACCAGTAGCTTAACAATTGACATTAAAGAAAAATAATAAACACTTTACTTTTCATTGCTCTTACGTCATTTCAACTGGATGTTTTTTTATGTCACATACATTTTTCCATATATCTGGAGAACTGTTTATCCAGTTGTCACTACACTTGGTACTAACAATATGTTGTTTAAGTTAATGAGAATATCATATTCATACATACATTTTTGAATATATCTGGAGAATTGCATCAATTGTGATCAAACATTTCATTGCTCATTCTTATTCTATGCTATTCTGTACATTCTGGTAATATATGTCATGGTCAGCTGTGGAGAGAATTATTTTGTTAGTTCTATGTTTTAAGTATAGCTCTTTTTGTTTTTCTCAGCCCGTACCTTTCCAGTGGCTTCGGTTCCTCTGAGCACACAGAGGTACACCACCATCCAGGACAGGACCAGACACAGGGCTTGCCCCATCTGAATGCCCCCGTGATCCTCGATGGAGGAGCTGATGTTTAAGGTCTCCCTGTACCAGAAGTAATCGGTAGAAGAGCTCTTCTCGCACTCTGGAACGTATGTGGTGAGGTTACTGCTGAGAGGACACTCTGCCCAGGGCAGGGTACCCTGAGGAATCAAAAGAGAAACATCACAGTTATTGAGAAGCCTGGTTTATGAGACTTTTTAAAATTAGGCTTAACAGCAACAACTACAATCTTGGGCTAATATAACTCATTTCATAGCTGAGTTATACAGTGATGGCCAAAAGTTTTGCATCACCTAGAATTTAAAAATAAAATAACAAGGATAGGAACATAATTTAGATCTTTTATCTAACATCATGTAAACAAAGAAACTACAAAATGATATTGCAAAAGTCTACCGGAAGCCATAATAATAGTACAGTATTTCATGTTAGATTTATGTCGTAATGTCACATTTTTCAATTTTTGTCAGTTTTTCATTAAGTATATGGAAAACTACAAAGCGGTATGTAATTAAATATGTCAACATAACATTATTCAGCTGGTTTCATTCAACTTTATGAAGCAAAATGTGTTAATTTTACGGGGCAATGCTAAACTTTTGGCCATAGCTGTACAAGAAGAACCCATGAAAAGAAAAACAATTCAATCAAAACTAACTAAAGCTTGACAGAAAGCAACTGCTAGTGAAAAAAGTGAGGCATGGCCATACAACAATATACGCTATGAATTATAACAAGAAAATACTAAACAATTTCTACATACACAACAACTTTCACAATTAACATCAATGTGGATACTTCAGTTGGCCATATGCTGTGATTGAACTGATGATGTCATAGTTAAATGAACTGCAGCAGGGGCATGTATATTCAAAACATATACACTGTATTCTGACAAATATATGAAATGCTTTTTTTTTTTATTCTCTTACCTGAAATGAATGAAAAAGGTACCAAAAGGCCCAGGCGTTAATCACATTGTAGTAGATAGTAAGAAAGATGGACACGACCACACTTGCTATACCTAAAAAGACGAGGAAGAGAAGGACATAAATAACAAATTATTTGTACTTTACTTGTTTGTAAAAGCTTTGATACTTGTTTGTAATGATTTCATTTTTAAGGCTACATAAAGAGGCAGAAATTCATGTTTGATCCCTGGGAATTTGCTTTCCTATTAATCTTATAACAACAGGGTTTTAATATGGGCTTCTTTTATTAAGTTCATAAAACACAAGGCAACTGGCTACTTTTCAAGCAGCTAAGGCATTGATTAAATCAATTATGGCTTTGCTGTAGCATTTAAAAATATAGCTAAGGTGCTGCCCGAAATGGTGATGAAATTCAGCTTAATTGTAAGGGACACACAGCAATGTAAAGAGCTAAAGCAACAACTTGATCAAAATTCCTTCAAAATGTCAAACTCAAGTAGGTGCTTTGAAAGTTGCCGACAAATAAATACAAGGCCTGAAAGTGACCTTGTGTTTATTGGACTTCACAGAACGTAGAGATCATTAGCCATAGCAATGTGTTTCTGACCCCACTGCCATCTAAAAGTGTCCATTTATATGTGACCAGCCTGAGCTATAATAAGAGGCTGCAATCTCCTAATGTTAACAGCTATCAATCAGGAGATAAGGGAGATGAAGTGCACTCAATCCAGAACGCAGCCTAGGTTAAACTGTGAATGAGTGGCAGAGTAGTTTACTTCACCAAAGCTAATGAGTAATGAGCAGGTAGCACATCTCCAGCTGGCTCACTTTGATTCAAGCTTTCATTCATTAACCTGCACTATGAGGTAATAAACAACACCAGCAGGGTGACAGTGTTATATAAAAAAATAAAAAAGCCTATAGCCTTACAATTTTTTAATTTTTTTATTTAGTAGTCGCCAATTTATTTTTATTTTTTTCTCTCCCAATTTAGAATATCCCATTTTTTTTTTTAAAGCTCGGCTCACCGCTACCACCCCTGCGCTTACTCGGGAGCGGTGAAGACGAACACAAGCTGTTCTCTGAAGCGTGTGCCATCAGCCGACCGCTTCTTTTCACACTGCAGACTCACCATGCAACCACATTGGAGCTGTAGAAAAGCTTACAAGCAAGCCCGCAGGCGCCCGGCCAGACTACAGGGGTTGCTGGTGCGCGGTGAGCCGAGGAACCCTGGCCAACCTAACCCCCCCCCCCCCGGGCGGAGCTCAACCAATTGTGCACCGCTCCCTGGGAACTCCCATCCACGGTCGGCAATGGAATAGCCTGGACTTGAACCGGCAACGTCCAGGCTATAAGGTGCATCCTGCACTCCACGCAGAGTGCCTTTACCGGATGCACCACTCGGGAGCCCCTTTGCAATTTATTTTAACACCAGAAGTGGGTGTGTAGCAGGGCAAAGGCTGTGTATATTGTAAACACGTGTGAACCGAATGCATATTTGTATTAAGGCAGAGAATAAAGCACGGCAAGAAATATGGTACGGGTGATGTCATGAATTGGGTTTCTTTGTGATTTGTTGTGGCATACAGGTGGCAAATCTTGTGCTCTGATTGGCGGAGAGCTGCTCAGCAGTCTATAACACACATTAGAACCCCCTTTATCTGAACTATCCTCTTATACAAACTGGAGGTGGTCCAGCCAGCATTTCCCGTATCAGCACTACTGTGTATGTGAAGATAGCTGGTACCTATGGTCAGATACGTTTGAAGTCGTGAATTGCCTAACACTCACCCACTCCCCCCATGTAAGGGTTAATGGCGCTCCATGCTCCAATGCTCCCCTGGCGCATATGTTGTCCAATGGCTAGTTCAAGGTAAAACAAAGGTAATCCTTCGACCACCAACATAATCAGGTAGGGAATTAAAAATCCACCTGAAATGAGAGAATTTAAAGATTCAGTTACAGTACTTATTTATTATTTTATTGTATGTAAACAGGATGTTTCTCACATGACTCATTGATTCTTTACGTGCACATCTGAAATTTGTAAACGCTGCCTCTCCCTGTTACATGTATGGCTTGGTTACAATGAATAGCAGGTCTGACAGATATTTTATGGGGAACAGTCACAAAAGTCTTTATGGTCACTGTAGAACAATGGCATATTTCTGGCCCATGTTCCATAAAGGAAGTCATCATTGACAAATAGTCAGGTCGGTACCATCATGGGTGTCTATGGTGGCCCTTCACCCTTTGACAATGTTATGTTTGGTGATTCTACTTTTTTTGTCCTACACCTGTTGGAATGTGTGTAATAAGGGCAAACCTACATTTTACTGGAGTATCTTAGCATCTTGTGACTTGGGTGGCTTGCGGGTGACGGCAGACCAGGAAGGAGAATAGACACAGACAGCACTGGGGTATGAATGTACTGAGGCACAGATTTAACAAACAAATAAAAGATTTAGATAAAAACCAAACCACTGATACAAAACAAAAGGCACGATGGCCAAAACAGACAGATACAAAACAGACACGAAACAAAAACAAGCATCATGCTGGTGTAAACCAGCAGGGGTAGCAATTGCTTTCTACATGTGACCATCACTAAATTAGCAATAAATTAAGTCATTTTAAAACCTGAGGAGCCTTGTTGGTCACAAACTTCAAATTAGATTAGCCAGGTCCTTCATGGGTATTTTCAAATAATGGAAGCATAATTCGCTGTTATGGAAACTACTAGCGTACAGGGAGACGGCTCTCTCACCTGCAAGCAGCAGCCAAATGGAAATTAAATAAAAAAAATAATGAGAGTATCTATTTTGTGTATAATTTGTAAACTTAATTTAAAATTCTGCATTTTGTCATGCAGAATGTACATTTATTTAGATATCTTCACATATACAATGCTGATTTACGGTTTACGATCTGGTGTGTAAAAATCGGACGGCACAGACTTTAAAAAATCTATATTTTTTATGTATTTTTTGGATGGGGCGGGGGAGTAAGCCATCTATCTACATTGATTGGAATTTATTTTCTTAAGTTGACATCTACTTTCGTATATATTTTAGTAAGTACGATTGTAGGCTATAAATAAATATGTTTGAAGTGTCATTTGTGTTTGTAGTTGTTAGTTATATTATACATGTATACCATGTATGTAACACTTCATTATATATTTATTAAGCTTTTAAAATTATGATAGAACTTCCCGACCCAACACACAATTTGTTTACAGTTCATTGTTCAGTGAATTCCTCAAATCATGCATTTTCTCTGGTACTGTTTGCCCGTCTCTGCGATAAACTCAACATGAATTGAAGTAGCCACCGAAAACTTACATTATTATAAGATGTTATGTGTATACAGACGTGTGAAGGTGAGAGTGTACACAGTACATACAGTGTGGAGGGAGTCTGACAATATTATAAATACATTAGGCAAAATCCATATCAATGATCTCGATCACATTAGGTATTCCATTCATGTCCGTGGCGATATCTTTTGAAAGCAAGCCCCATATTGCACTTTGTAACTATTAGACAAAATGTTTACAGAATACTTAACAACTACTATTAGGACCATTATTTATTTATTTATTTATTTAGCAGATGCCCTTATCCAGAGCAACTTACAATTGTTACAAGTTATCACAGTACAAAGTAAAGTATCACATTACAGGTTATCACATTATAAAATATCACATTACAGAATATCATAATATAGATAAGAGCAGATATGAATGTACAATAAAATCAATTCAAGTAAAAGCAAAATAAAGCATACAGTAACTTAAGTAAGAGCGAATTTGATTAAGTGCAGATAAACCTTATAGTAACTATTTGCTTATGAGTAAAGTCCAGTAAGAGCATGTAGTAAGTTCAATAAATTGATGAGAATGATTTCAAATAAGTACTCGCAGACGTTCCTCGTTTCTGTTTCTCAGGGTAGGCCCTCTCTTTCAGCCTCACACTCTGTCCCTCACACCAACCGCTCCAGCCTCTACCTGCTCGCATTCTCCCGCTCACGGCTCGCCCCACTACCCCCACCTCTTACTTATAGCCTCGGGGGCGGGTCCTCCCACTACACGCACATATACCCCATACGCTCACGCACACACACACGCTAAAGACGTGACCCGTACCCTTACAATACACCGAACACCCAATTAGACATAACAAACAAGACATGACTTATAACTCGGCTGTCAGCTGAGCAGAATATCCCAAAAACTGGGCTGAATTTGAAAATGCAAAGCAGCCCAGAATTTGGGACGTTATCTAAAAACCAGAGCGGCCCAGAAATTGGGACATTATCAGAGCTGCCCAGAATTTGGGACATTATCTGAAAAGCAAAGCGGCCCAGAATTTGGGACGTAAATAAAAACAGAGGCAGTCTATATGTAAAACTGTGATTACATTAGAGATAAACAAATGTATCCTGTAACAAAACTGCAATAATGTGGAAGATATGCTGTTATCATGTATTATGCACTTTCCATTGCATTTAATGTATTATGCTTTTTTTTTTCTTTTTTTACTGTATACAATGAATTATGCATTTCTCTGTATTTAAAGTATTATGCATTTTCTTGTTGTTACTGCATCTTGTAAAGCTCTTTGTGATGGTGGTCCACTATGAAAGGCATTATATAAAATAAAGATTGATTGATTGATTGGTTGTTATATATATATATATTTGCTATTAAAATATATCGCACAAACAGTTATAGATATATGCTATTTGAAAGAAAAAAGTACACCACCACAGAAAGCCAATTCTTACATTCATGCATAACATGATAATTCATATATAGTAATAACCCATAGTTTGTTATATTAATACAGCAAAATACCACATTATATTTTAATTGAAAGGTTGTGGAAAGCAGATCTCTCACTCTCTCTCTCTCTGATCTCAATGCAAGTAGATGAAAGACAGTACTTTCTGCACAATATAGATGTGATGTAAAAGCAATAGTTTTGCCACTATAAACCTAAACTAAATATATGTATACCGAAATAGAAAAAAAATAATAATAATAATTAATGAATTCTCAGTACCTTCCCTGCCTTTTATTATTATAAACCAGAATCAAAGAGAATCTTGTTTAAATCTGCAGTGCAACTGCACTATTTTCCCACTAAGCAAAAGTTTTTGTTTTTGTAGCTGTTTTTGTAACACTGAATTACTCTCATCTTATTTAGAAATCTCTCTTGCATTTATTCAAACCCAACAACAGAAATCAGTGTTCCAAATAACTTAATTGAGGGTTAAACATAAATCATTCTGGCTCCTGCCCGAACTGGGAGCCAACTCGAATAATTTACAAACTTGATCATGTACCCTTGTTATGTGGTTTATGGAAACGTGCGAATAGAGTCTGCTTCACTGAATTTGAGTGAGAGGCACAGGTGGGGAGCCTAATGCTTGTTGCAGAGGAAATACATTTAGTTGTAAGAGCTGTGTTTAAGTGCTGTGCCAGTCAGTGAATGTATATTCTGCAAAACGAAGAAAAAACTACAGAAAAAAAACTACAATTTACAGATTTTTTACAATGTGGCCATGGTGTGCCAATATAATATTACTGTAGGTTTAAGGATTAAGAAGTATACAAGTACAGTGCATTCCAATGAATTGCTTACATGATACTTGCATATTCCTGTTAACTTTAAAGAAAGTGAAGGACATTTCCTATGAAAATGCAAATATACATTTTCATTTAACCAGAATAAGGAACGTACATTTTCGAAAGAAATGTACTTCACAATTATATGCAATTATCAGGTAAACAATTAAATGTATTACACTGTATATGTTACTGATAATTGCATATGCTGGTAATTGCATAGAACAGTTACAGTAGGCACCTGGACTATGCAATTAACAATAATCTACTGTAATATGACTTAATATGATGTGCTTTTGACAGTATTTAAAGTTGGATTCAGCAAGGGTCAAAATCTAGCACGACACCCCTTGCACCAAACTTGATGCTGAAAGCAGGAGGACGTTCACTATAGTTAAAAAAATATGAGAGTGGGTAAAAACAAAATAAGGCAGATGATGCACAACATGCAGGTCTGCAGATCTGCCAATATTTGTGTTTGTGTGTTCGGTTACAACTCTCCATAAATAATAAAGAATTAACTATAAGTAAGTGTGTGTAATCAAGCCTGTTAGGGGCTTCTCGGGGTTCTGGGACATCAGACCTTAACAGGCCTATTACACACACTTACTTATAGTTAGTGTTACACATTTCACTAGAATTTTTCAGTTTATTTTACATATATTAAAATAGGGATAAAATCTGTAAAAAAAATTTTTTTAATTGAAACACCGGTTTAAATTGGGGGAAAAAAATCTCAGTATACACACTTTACATGTTGAATATGATGCGTAGCAGTTCTGGTTTCTGATTAAGTTTAATGTCCCTGGGATGTATGATGAAGCAGAATCTGTGAGAGGCCACAGTTTCCCAAGTTACCTTGTACTTTGCGAACGTTTGGGCAATCGCTGTGCTGACAGAGCTAGTATCTGCAGGTATGAACGCGACATCCGCACAAAACAAGCCAGGTTTAATCGCCTTCTAAATCATAAAAAGAAAAGAAAATTGACAGAATGGACAGTCCAAGGCATCGAGAGACGCGTCAAAAATCACACTGGACATTTCCATCAATGCGATCCATAAGTTTACCAAGTAACCCGCGTTGAGAAATGTGTGTAGATCCCTTTAAATTCGAAGACGACCACCAACCAATATGTATTGATTGGTGGTTGTCTTCTCTTTCAGGGAACCTGGGTTACAGTAAGTAACCTAACGTTTTATTAATTTTTTTCCTGGCAATTATGCTGACCCTGCTGGTGCTGTCGCTTCTTTCCTTCAGTCTGTCATTACTAAACCATGGCTTCACTAATTACTGATGAAGAGTTGGCTGTTCTAGTCCTCTCATCTGTAGTTATTTTAAATTCGATATAAAAAGCAGAAGCGAAGCCCCATAAAAGCTGGACAAGACCTTGACTGAGACATCGTCAGAAACTTGGGGCATATAGTAGACATCTTTTAAAATAGTTGACATCTTTTAAAATGTACGCATCTTTACCGCAGAAAGTAAACAACAGTCAGGAGATTGTAGCAACCAATCATATTTCATTCTGGAATGCGACTACCACCAATTCGAGCATACATGGATGACATGACAACCATTACAACAGTAGCCTGCACTAATCGGTTATTGGGCAAATTAACCAATAACATTGAATGGGCACGAATGCAATTCAAGCCCACTAAATCAAGGAGCATCTCTATAATTAAAGGCAAAGTAGTAGATAAAACATTCTTCATTAATGGTGAGGCAATACCAACAGTGTCTGAGAAGCCAGTGAAGAGTCTTGGGAGATGGTACAATGGGGATCTAAAGGACACAGTTCGTATGGGAGAAGTTAGACAACAAGCAGTGGAAGGGTTGAAGAGCATAGACAGCTGCGCTCTACCAGGCAAACTAAAACTCTGGTGCTTTCAGTTTGGTCTACTGCCGAGGTTGCTGTGGCCACTGACTGTGTACGAGGTTTCTTTGACAACAGTAGAGAAGCTGGAAGCTTTAATCAGTTCATACATCAGGAAATGGTTGGGAGTTCCACGCTGCCTCAGCAGAGTGGGACTTTATGGTAAAGGAATACTGCAGCTACCAGTCTCCGCTCTAACCGAGGAGTTTAAGTGCGCCAAGGTCAGACTGGAAATGACATTAGTAGAGTCACGTGACAAATGCGTAAGGGAGGCAGCACCTGTGTTGAAAACTGGAAGAAAGTGGGCGGCAAAGAAAGCTGTGGAAGATGCAAAGGCTGCCCTTCGAATTGGTGATATCATGGGGCAAGTTCAGCATGGAAGAGGGGGTCTTGGACTTAGTTCAGCTCCTCCTACATGGCACAAGGCAGCCCCAGCTCAAAGGAGGAAGCTGGTAGTCAACAAGGTGCAAAAGCAGGAGGAGAGGATGAGGTGTATAAAGGCCATTTCCCAGGCCAAGCAGGGAGAATGGATGAGATGGGAGAGTGTGGAACAACGCAAGATTGACTGGCAAGACCTATGGTCAATGGAACAGAGCAGGATCAGTTTTCTCATCAGGTCAACATATGATGTTCTCCCATCACCACAGAACCTAAACCTCTGGGTAGGAGAGGATCCCTCATGTCCTTTGTGTTCTTCACCTACAACATTAAGTCACATTTTGACAGGATGTAAGGTGGCTCTTAGCCAAGGATGGTTTACTTGGTGCCATGACCAGGTGCTGCGATGTTTGGCCTTAGCATTGGAAGACAAGCGTAACATGACCAATAAGTTGCCACCTGTTCCATCAAAACATTACACACAAAAGACAACATTCCTCCGCACAGGAGAGCAACCACCAAGAAAAGGTGTTAAAACCAATCCTCGCCCAGGACAACTGGAAGCTGCTAGAGACTGGAAAATGCTGGCAGATGTTGGTCAATGGCTTATTTTTCCACACGAGATTTCCACCACTAACCTTCGACCAGATATTTTCTTGTGGTCTGGATCAGCACGCCTTGTTCACCTGGTAGAGTTAACAGTGCCATGGGAGGCTGCTGTAGATGAGGCGTATGAGAGGAAGAAACTGCGGTATGCTCAACTAGCCACTGAAGCGGAACAGCGAGGATGGAGAGTCCGGGTTTACCCAGTGGAAGTGGGTTGTTGAGGATTTGTGGCACACTCTACAACCTGGTTTCTCAGAGACGTCGGATTCAGTGGCCAAGAGTTGCGTCGCACAGAGAAGAACTTATCTGAAGCAGCAGAGAGGAGCAGCAACTGGCTGTGGTTGAGACGGAAAGATTCTGGCTGGGGATCTCAAGCACAATAGAAAGAAAGAAACGCTGATGTACAGGTAAGTAAGCTGGGCTGAGTTGAGTGGGGGACGGAGGGGGGTGATGCTGGGATGCCAGAATCACCGTTGAGCCCTCTTGAGGTGTCGTGGGCTAGTCGACGAAACATTGAGGATGGAAGGTGCCCACTTGAAGACCCCAGAGATGTACCCTTAGCTCAGTCCAGACGGTTGTCATGCTGATGCGCTCGGGAGGCCGCACTGTTGATCGCAGCCGTTGTGTGTGCTGATGCGTCAGGGAGGCAAAATAAGCTGATCCCTGGAGCCAGCATTACACTTCAGCCATTAACACCAGACAGAAGGATATCTACATCATCATATGGAAGGAAACGTAAATGGATGGAGAGACATATGGATCACATTAGTTTACTGTAAAGCTACGTCTTAGTTGGTGCTTATCTTGGCGAGAGCCGAGTTCAAATCAGCATGAAGTTTTAACATCTACTCTCGTGTAATGGAAATCACAGCTGTGCACGTGATTAAAAACATCACTGCGGAGTTTATGTTGACTCAGAAATGTCTTCATCTAGACAATGTGGGGAAGCTATAAAAAAGGCCTACAAGATGCTCGGATATATTGTGAGAAGTGTTGAATTTAAATCAAGGGAAGTAATGTTAAAACTTTACAATGCATTAGTAAGACCGCACCTAGAATATTGTGTTCAGTTCTGGTCACCTCGTTAGAAAAAGGATATTGCTGCTCTAGAAAGAGTGCAAAGAAGAGCAACCAGAATTATCCCTGGTTTAAAAGGCATGTCGTATGCAGACAGGCTAAAAGAATTGAATCTATTCAGTCTTGAACAAAGAAGACTACGTGGTGATCTGATTCAAGCATTAAAAGGTATAGACAATGTCGACCCAGGGGACTTTTTTGACCTGAAAAAAGAAACAAGGACCAGGGGTCACAAATGGAGATTAGATAAAGGGGCATTCAGAACAGAAAACAGGAGGCACTTTTTTACACAGAGAATTGTGAGGGTATGGAACCAACTCCCCAGTAATGTTGTTGAAGCTGACACCCTGGGATCCTTCAAGAAGCTGCTTGATGAGATTCTGGGATCAATAAGCTACTAACAACCAAACGAACAAGATGGGCTGAATGGCCTCCTCTCGTTTGTAAACTTTTTTATGTTCTTATGTTCTTAAATCACTCAGCAGATTGCTTGAAAGTAGAGAATGTCTCTACTGGTTGCAGAAACGTCCACATAACAAGCGATTCAGTTGCACGCAACCAAGTTGAGCAACTGATCACTCAGGTGTGGACCCGGCTTTAGACTGCATAAGGTAGTCCAAGATTAGCGCTAATCAGGGATATGTGAAACCAGCACTTTCGGTATAAATCAGGTTGCAATATAGATGTTCTACATCATTGTTTCCTGTTTTGAAATTCACTTTATCCATACCTGGTACTACAATTTTTTTCTTGGCATAAATAAGTATTTAATGCGCAATTATCCATTTATTGTTGATTTATATGTTAATAAACAGTCATAAGTAGATGAAATGGCAAGCTCTCAGCATTATTCTAAAATGTAATAACTATTATTTATGTCTTAAATATGTGTTGGAGCAGGAAACTTCAACTATGTCTTAATAAACATGACTATGAGTACAATATTGCAATGGCACCGCTTTGCATAGCTATTGACTGTTTATATCAGGGCTGTCCAGTGGATGCGCTCCACAATATGGCTCCTTTGAAGGATACCATTTTAGGTTTTTAATGGGTTGAAAGAGAGCAAAGACAATCCGTATTTTTCAATATACTATACATGAGCAGCTAATATGAAGTGTTGTAGCTAATCCAAGTTGGTCCTCAAGTTACGTTCAAGCATGGTCAAGTATAAGGGGATTTTACTGATGACCCAAATCTCAGAACCAAAGCCTGTATTTATGTGAAAATTCTGTGATTGCCATACTGACTGCCTGCTCTCTGCAACCATTATTCATTTGCCAGGCATCATTTCAAGTTAGCAACATTTTAACTATAAAACTTATTTGTTTCTGATTATTTATTGTGTAGACCTGTGTCTCAACTTTCACACTGCACTCTTTATCAGAAACTGTAATTTTTTTGGTAATTTTACATAAAAGAATATTCATAAGTATTATTAACACATTATTCATATATTTTGTTCTATAAAGTTTTGAAAATGAAATAGATACAAAATAGCAAAGCAATCCTTGTTAAATATGAAGCAATCCTTGTTAAATATTAAAATAAAATAAAAATAACTGTGTCCTACCTCCACCATGCATCTGGCAGAGATACGGAAAGCGCCAGACATTGCCCAGTCCCACTGCATAGGACACACACGCCAGCACAAACTGCATGGGATTTTCCCATGATGGTCTCGAATCCTCCACCATCGCTGAACTCTGAGGGTAAAGTTACCAGGAACTGTCTGTGTCTCTTCTGGGTCTCACCTTTTCAATCCCCTTTCAGATGTGTTCAATGGAAGTGAGCACTCTCTGCACAGATTAGCAGCTTTTAATAGTTAATCCTATTAAAGGGAACTGGTAAATAGATTACCGATAGGGTGAGAAAAAAATTGTACTGCCGCGCAGCTTATTGTGTGTATATAAAGGAATGCGTGTGTTGAAATTAACACTGCTTTGCAAAGAAAAGGGGTTTATGGCAGTTTGGTAAATGTTTAATTAGAAGTTGTTTAATGTTTATCACACATTTTTGCTATCAATTTGGACTTTCTTTTTATTGTTTTGCATCCGTGTGTGTAGGCATGTATATAGGTCTACAAAAGGCTCAAATGGTCATAAAATATTCCTGCCATACAATATTCCTTCAAGGAAGCACAGATGTTCAGATATGACCTCCTCAAAATAAGTATAGTGAACCAAGTGGATTTGCTCTACAAGTAGATGTTAATGGTAAGCCAAATGAACCTTTATCCACAGTTGGAATTTTAGATTTAGATAGTCAGCCAATCAGGAGTGCTCAGAATAGTAGCAACCAATCAGAATAGAATATGTTTCTGGATGCAAGCTGTAAGCAGCATCCATTACACGTGCCAACCTACAGCCAATGATGTGTGCGCTACTACGTCACAAGGTATTGTTATTTGAGTCAATGGCTGGCTCAAAACTTCTCTAAAATCTTCTGGATCCCCCATCAATTTGTATTTCATGTGGTGAAGATGCAGAAGCAACACTGCATTTCCAAACAACCTCCCTAAACTTCACAGAACGTTTGTATGCTTTGCTTCACACACTGGGTTATAATGTAAAAAGAAACTTGCTTTAGTACAACAGAAAACCTGAAAATCATAGTAACCAAAGAAAACAAAGTATAAACTCAGCTTATATTTTCTTTTATAGCAGAGCAGACAACACTCACCTGGGAAAAAACCTGCCAAGCATCACTCCAACAGGTGTTATTATTTTATATTCAAAATAATTTGCATTAACAAATGATAATTGTCTACACAGTTTGTGTTGTAGCAGTATATGATTAATTACTAGTGACAGACAATTCCTCCATCACACTAGCTCAGTTGTTTCATGTCAAGAGGTGAATAAGTCTTTGAATAGTGCAGTAATCCAATTAAATTGAACTTCTGCTAAATAGCATATAATGTATGTATGTTTATATGATACATTTTGCAACTTCAGTAATATATTTTTTAGGTTCATATTTCTGACAATTCCACAGGGGCCTTGATGGTAACCACCTCTCTTCAAAGCTTAGGAGCAATGTCAAGTAGTCCTTGAAGAGTCACTCTCTCCTCCTTTGCAAGAGTCATGTAGGCTTGTGGTAGAAAACTTCTAGAAGAGTTCTTCAGGTCCTCTTCAAGTCTCCTAGGAGTCTTCTACCACATTGTAACACCAGCTTGTTCAGCTCCAATACAATTCTGAGAGTGTTTACTTACATGGAGGAATGGGAGCCACGCACCTCCTATTAATGATAGTAGCTACTCTTTCCATAGTAAACTGAACTAGGGAAACTGTGTGAATTACAAAAACGTTTGTGTCAATCATGTACCAAACATTCTGGAAATCAGGGTATCCAAGCCTTTTGGAGTGAGGTATCAATGTACTCATTCTTAAGCAGATAAGTTGTTACCCACATTTGGCAGTGAAATTGGCCTTACCTGGTGAATTGTTATTGACTTGTTTTTGGTTATATATTACCCCTATACAGTACACCTTTCAATGTGCAGAATTTGTTTCTACAACTTACCTGGCAAGGCTTTTGTAACATTGCCTGGATCTTTTGGCAGTTGTGTTATTCCAGTTGGTCTGTGTGCAGAATTAACCCTGCTTTTCCAAACATCCTAAACATCACTTCCTCTTACTTCGTTTCCATGGGTTATGCCCAAAGGCACTTTTTCTTACTTTAGTACATAGACTCCAGTCTTAACATAGACAATGCAAAGATAGGCTGGGAAGATTCTTCAGCATTCTTAACATGATAAAGGATATAGAGATTAGCTGCAGAGTGGACAGAAGCATCTCAATATTGCTCAACCCATTCAGCCTGGCATTCATCACAGCTTTAGAGATGCAGAGATGGAGGGGACTGCTGACCCAGCTGTGCTTTAGGGAAAGGGTCCTGGTGATCAATAATCTGGTGGCCTCCATGCTGTGGCACAGGCTGGTGTGTCTGGACCCTCCCCGGGGCATGGTGCAGGAGATCCAAAGAATACTGCTGGAGTTCTTCTGGAGCGGGAGACAT
The DNA here is from genome assembly GCF_902713425.1 of Acipenser ruthenus. Taxonomy (NCBI): domain Eukaryota; kingdom Metazoa; phylum Chordata; class Actinopteri; order Acipenseriformes; family Acipenseridae; genus Acipenser; species Acipenser ruthenus. The sequence goes on from NC_081192.1 coordinate 80,231,060, forward strand.
TGGCTGCGGCCGACAGTCCTGTATCTCCTCACTGATGAGGGGGGGCAGGGACTGATCAGCATTGCCAGCAGGGTAGCAGCCTTCAGAATGCAGGTGGTTTAGGGGTTCCTGTACCCTGGGGAGGAGGCTCACTGGAAGAGACTGGCCTGTTTTTTTCTCAGCAGAGAGGGAGGCTGGGGATAGACAAACACCTGTTTTTAATTGAGAGTTCCAGACTAGCGAAAGTAGGTCTCCCTTCTTTTTACGTGAGTGTTTTAGATGCCTGGAGGGCAGTGAGGGTGGAGAGAGATGAGGGGTCTCTGTCAGCTTGGGTCCTATTGGAGGAGCCCCTATTTTTCAATCTGCTCTTCGCTGTGCGTTCAGTCAATGACGCTCTGTGCCAGCTTTGTGAGGGCAGGAGTGACCAGGATGAGCCATTTGATCAATCTTGAGCTCTCATGCTGGCTGACTGCTACACAGCTGGCTGGGCGGCTGGGCTGGCACTCTGAGATGCTGGCAGAGAAAATGGTTAGTGAGCTGAAAAGATCTCTCTCCCCCGAGCTCAGGAAGGCTTTGAGGGAGGAGGTGTCCAGCGGCACAGGGCAGAGACAAGACTTCATCTTTCCAGGACTGCTAGTGTGGTCTTGCTGAGCCCCCTGAAATGTATCTGCATGTAGACTTTAGAATACACATCATTTTTTTTATGTGTAATTAAAATTTTCAGGCGAGATGTTGTAAGTGACTATAGATTTAGCTTCAAAAAGAGTGATGGTTTGTCCATTCTTGCAAATGTGGAATGCCCCTTGATTGCGTTTAAAAGAAAGGCATGGATGGATAATGTTCTACTGCAGTACATTTAGAGAAGTTCTGGTTATCTGTTATCTGTAAGGTGAAACTATTTTAAAAGTTTACTTTATTGCACTGATATTAGATTTTACTGTACACATTACAGTAAGTAATAGAGCTACGTATCATACAAAAATATTTTTTTGTCAAGTAAACATCCAGACCAGTGGTTTTTTTTCAGAATAATTTCCACCTGTTTCTTTCATGATATTGTGTGTGTGTGTGTGCTGGGTTAGGGTTAAAAACAAACTCCCCCCCCAATCCCATCTGTCTGCCACCCCTTTTCCTCCCCTCTTCCAGAATCCTGGAGTCGCCAATGGTAAAGGGTCAGACGGAGTTAGTTAATCATCCTAACCTCCGGACCCTGGTGCTGCTGCTCTGTGAACCAGACAACCCCTTGACTCCCCATGGCAGGTTAAATATTCATCTCCTATCTAACCATTATTTAAAAGCTAGTTGAACTACTTTAATTATTATTATTATTATTTATTTATTTATTTATTTATTTCTTAGCAGACGCCCTTATCCAGGGCGACTTACAATTGTTACAAGATCTCACATTATACACATATATAGTAATAACTATACACAGTATAGAGTTAAAGTTTGCAAAGTGTGTGTTAATCTGTATTATTTGGAACCAATGAATTCTGGCTAAACGCTGTTAAATATTCTGTCTAAATTCTGTTGAACAAACTGTATGTCAATCATAAGTCATGTAAATCGTGATTATACTTTATGAATATGTGTTATGTTTAGGAGAATAAATATTGCAGGAGTACGACATAATTCATAAATAGTTAATTACAAAGTTGACATGGTCTTTTTTTTAAGTAGACAAATTGAACAAATTGTTCGCAAAGTGTTTTCCATGTGCTCAGGTCACAGCAGTCATCTTAATTCTAATTGAGCACACGTGGCAGAAGCTGCCTGTCATGCGCCTGACAATTGCTGTGCACAGTGCTCTCCCTGTACATTAAAGGTCCTATGAAGCCTCTAAACCCTGATCTACCAGTCAGGAAGCTTAATTCCAGGGTACTATCACACAGGGGGGAAAGGAACATTCAGATACACTATCTAGCTTCTCTAGGTTGTGTTGATGAATTAGTTCTATTAGGAATTCAGTTCTATTACAGCTACTCCCCAAGGGTAGAGATGTTGTTATGTGAATACCAAACCAGGCAAGTGAGTACCTGCATATGCCAGTGGCGCCATGCTTTTTTATTTTTATTTTTTTTAAACTTGTGCTCTTGCTAAACCCTGGAGACACACTACATAACTTTGCATCTGGCTGTGAATGTCCACACCCTTTGATCTCTCCAGCATCAACAACTTCACCCAATAGCAGGAGAAATGATTATTGTTTTGATGATCTTGGGAGTGCTGTCTGCTGTTTTAATGCAAAACTTTTATAAATATAGTATGTCCCTTTCTGCCAACAAAAAAGCTGTTGTATAGAAGATTCTACTCCTCACCAGTTTCAAAATATGGTGTGACAATGTCTGTCTGAAAAAAAATAATTTAAACTAAGGAAGCTGTGTGGTCTGGTGGTTAAGGGAAAGAGCTTGTAATCAGGAGGTCCGGGGTTCAAATCCCTACTCACTCATGGACTCACTGTGTGACCTTGAGCAAGTCACTTAACCTCCGTATCCCCCAAAATAAATACCACCGTTTTAAATGTTGTTCCCTTTTATCAGGTATTGTTCCTAACTCAAGACTGCAGTAGTAAAAACCTCTGCTCAAGAAACCTGCTTTAGATCCCAAGGTTATTAACAACTACTGGCCTATTTCCAATCTCCCATTTCTGTCTAAAAGTCTTAGGAAAAGTAGTGGCTGACCAACTTAACCAATTTCTTGCAGTTCATAACATTTAGGGGGAATTTCATTCTGGTTTCTGGCCTTCTCATAGCACCGAGACAGCACTTATGGCAAAGTGTGGCAAATGATGTGCTGTTACCCTCTGACATGGGCTCCCCTTCAGTTCTTATACTCCTAGATTTAAATGCTGCATTCAACATGTGGTGGGATTCTCGCGTTGTGTCCTGTCTTGGTTCTGATCCTCTCTCCCAAACAGGTTTCATTTTGTTAAATTAGAAGAAAAGACCTCTTTTTTGTCAAAGGTTGCAAATGGGGTCCCACAGGGCGCGATTCTTGGCCCAGTTCTGTTTTCTTTGTATATGTTATCTTTGGGAGACATTATTCATAGACATGGGGTTCATTTTCACTTTTACACTGATGATACTCAGTTATATCTATCTTTCAAACAGGGTGACATCTCTGCAGCAAATATTCTGAGTACCTGTCTTGCTGACATTAAAAAAATGGATGTTTAAAAACGTTTTAATCAGATAAAACTGAAATGATGATTCTGGGATCTCAGCAACAACCAAATAATATACATCCGTCAGATTTCTTCCATGGCAGCTAATTTAAAAGTAGAAATAATCTTCGACAATCTGTCTTTTGAGCCACACATATATACAGTGTATATATATATATATATATATATATATATATATATATATATATATATATATATATATATATATGTATTTATTATGTATATGTATATGTATATATGTATATATATATATATATATATATATATATATATATATATATATATATATATATATATACACACTACCGGTCAAAAGTTTTAGAACACCTCAATTTTTCCAGTTTTTATTGAAATTTACGCAGTTTAATGTCTCAATGTACTCTGAAATTAAAGCATAGAACAAATAAACAATTGGAGATAAAAAAGAAATCATGGAATCGTTTTGTTTAACAAAATTTAATCCAAATTTTTGACTCATCAAAGTAGCCACCTTTTCCAGCAAAAGAGCCCCAGACCATCACGCTTCCTCCTCCATGTTTGACAGTTGGTGTCACACACCGAGGAACCATCCTTTCGCCTACTCGACGGCGTACAAAAACCCTGCGTGATGAACCGAAGATTTCAAATTTTGATTCATCTGTCCGTAAGACCTTCTTCCAGTCTTCAGTAGTCCACTGGCGGTGCTTCATGGCCCAGGCAAGCCTCTTTTTCTTATTTTGCAATCTTAGCAATGGCTTTCTTACTGCCACTCGACCTGTCAAACATGCAGCTCGAAGTCTTCTCTTCACAGTTGAAACTGAGACTTGCTTACTTCGACCAGTGTTAAGCTGTGCTTGAAGCTGTTGTCCTGTGAGCCGCCTATCACGCAAGCTGTTGACTCTCAGAAACTTGTCTTCTGATTCTGTTGTGGCTTTGGGTCTGCCAGACCTCTTCCTGTCAGAGTTTCCTCCAGTTTCCAAGTGCCTTTTGATGGTGTAGGAAACTGTACTCACTGACACCTTGGCTTTCTTTGCAATTTCTCTAAAGGAAAGACCTACACTTTTAAGGGTTATAATGGTCTGTCTGTCTTCCTTTGTTAATTGCCTTTTTCTTGCCATTATGAGAGCAATATACTACTTCCTGCAGTACAATACTGTCCAAATAATGCTTAAGAGGGTGTAGTAACACAGTCTTTTCCAACACTGCTTTTATACAGACAGAGGGTTTGTAAGTAATCAACAAAAGTTGGGACACTTGTAGGAATTGTTAGCATCAACTTTCAAGGCTTAATTTACTTCCATTGCTGCAGAACAGCTGTAAGTTGTTAACCCATTACTTGTTCCCTGAAAAAGGCCTTTTTGTATAACTCTGAAATGTACATTATTTTTCAGTTTTTGGTAACCTAAACCTTTTTTTTTTTAACCTCTGGCAGTTTACCGCTTACCTTTGTACCATTTCAGGTTATTCACTGGACTTGAACTGCTTAAATTTCAATAAAAACTGGAAAAATGGAGGTGTTCTAAAACTTTTGACCGGTAGTGTATATATATATATATATATATATATATATATATATATATAGTGTATATATGTAGTTCCTTTGGCGCTGAAAAGTGTCAAGAGAAAGTATCTCTTTCTCTTATTTTCAATGAATCTCTCGCTCTCCCTGCAGCGAGTCGGCTGGGCTTATATAGACCCCCCTCTCACTCTCATTGGGCGCATTCCTGGTACCTCATTTGCATACCCATTCCACCATTCACACAGTGTCGTCAATACGTAGGGGGAATGACACACAGACACGTGCCAATAGACAGAGACACAACAGCAGGAAAATTACAGTGTACAACAATAATCATATTCCCCTAATAAGTCTAACATTGAGCTCACAATGTCCCACTCCTGGGTCACGTTTGACCCGATGCTACACTGCCCCCAGTTCACATACTTCCCGGCCCGGGAAGAACTAGCCCCATACCGTTAGTGGAGGGGTGGGTGACGCTGTCTCATAGGGCGCTGGTGGGCAGCCCCTAGGTTCTGCGAGTTTGTAGCGCTGAGGGTCTGGTCAGGAGGTGCCACAGAGTGGTGTCTTCTCCTTGTCGCTGGAGCGGTCACCTCTGGCAACGTGGCAATCGTGGGTGGGGGAGGCACGATAGGGCTCAAAAGACGACGGCGTGCTCGGTTCTGTGCAGCTGATCCAGGCCGGTGCTGTGAACGTGGGCTTGTGGAACCTGTGAGTGGTGGGGTGCGTCCCTCCGTTGACTCACTGGGGCTGGCCGGGTTACACGTGGATCGTGTGCCGAAGTACAGTGCTAGACGATCCCGGAGGGAACACTACTTTCCGGCATCTGTATTCTATACACCCCTTCTCCGATTATAAGGAATCGTGGCCCTAAATCATCAGTAGCAAGACATTTTAACCTCATGGGACATGACATCAGCTCCCTTAGATTCTTGGGTATTGAATTGGTTAAGAATCCAAGGAGAGGTGGTGATCGTGATAAAACATTGTTACAAAAAGAAGAGAAATGGACGTATACGCTTCTAACTGAATCTCCAGGAGGTTTAAATGAGGAACTTTCACTGGTTCCAGTTCTGTAATTGTATTGTTGCAAAATACTTACAGAAGTTGTTGAGAAACAACTGTTGTGTACTGTTTTATTGTAATGTTGAATCTTTCCCTTTTAAGAATTAATGAATTAACTAATTGTAGTAATCACCAATTAACTAGATAAAATGTAATTCATTTTGTTTGAATACACACCGAGGAAGGCATGTAGCTGCAATGCGTCTGTGCTTGCGTATCTGCTGTTTTAAAAGAAATGAAGAAATAAATAATCACCTTTTTAAATTATGTGGTGTATGCAATTTCACTGTGTGGTGTATGTGATTTCACTGTGTAGCCAGCGTCATAACCAGAGCTGACATTCTACCGAGGTCAAACTTAGGTTTCAAGCTGTAGCTGGCAGTATTTATATGACTGCTTGGTATTTACTATTCAACCTCAAAATCTATGTTACACGGCAAAACAACAGAGAAAATTAAGTATTTTTACATGAGCATCAGCATTATGATATGCATTAGATATGCTTTCCACAACCTTTCCATTAAAATATAATGTGGTATTACGCTGTACTGATATAACAAACGATGGGTGATATATGAATAGGTATGACTTTATATGGATTATCATGTTATGCACAAATGTAAGAATTGGCATTCTGTGGTGGTGTACTTTTTTCTTTCAAGTAGCATATATTTATAATCGTTTTTGCGATATATTTTAATGTCAAATGTATACACTATTGCAGTTTTGTTAGAGGATACATTAGTTTATCTCTAATGTAATCACAGTTTTACATATAGACTGCCCCTGTTTTCATTTATGTCCCAAATGTCCCAAATTCTGGGCCGCTTTGTTTTTTAGATAACGTCGCAAATTCTGGGCCGCTTTGGTTTTTAGATAACGTCCCAAATTGTGGGCCGCTTTGGTTTTTAGATAACGTCCCAAATTGTGGGCCGCTTTGGTCTTTAGATAACGTCCCAAATTCTGGGCTGCTTTGGTTTTTAGATAACGTCCCAAATTGTGGGCCGCTTTGGTCTTTAGATAACGTCCCAAATTCTGGGCTGCTTTGGTCTTTAGATAACGTCCCAAATTCTGGGCCGCTTTGGTCTTTAGATAACGTCCCAAATTCTGGACCGCTTTGGTTTTTAGATAACGTCCCAAATTCTGGGCCGCTCTGATAACATCCCAATTTCTGGGATGTTATCATTTGCTTATGTAATGTCCATAAATATATAGCGAGGCATAGGGGTTTATCAGAACAACTTCAAATAAATCATATTGTATTGTATTAGTCAACATTTCCCTTATCTATTCCTGATAGTTTATACTGTAGGTCAGGAGTTTTCAACCTTTTTTTGAAACTGTACCCCTTCTATCTGGAGGTTTCAGCTCAAGTACCCCTTTACAATTTTCGCTCAACTGAACGGTACCTCAGTTACAATAAAATGGAGAATAATCTGATGACACCCCCCCTCCCCCCCCCAGTTTATTTAATAAATTTGGGTGACAAACTGCTAGTTTAGGACAGAACAACAAACAGTAGGCTTAATTCTTAAAACTTTTAACTACAAGAATTTGGATGCACAGAATTAAAAAGACAAGTATTGGGTTAGCACACCTATTTTTTTGTAACTTTGATGGCCTTTTTTAAATTTTGACAGCCTTTTGTAAAAGTAAAGGCCTTTTGATACCCAGCATACACTGATATTCTGATAGCACATCAATTTAAATGAAGTTTGTAATTGGTTGTGTTCCTCAAATACACAATAAAAAGTGATATTTATAGGGTATACAGTTATACAGCGATACAGTGGTTTCGGCCACCTAAGAACAGGTACTGCGAGCATCTGGATTCATACCCAGAGGTACTCTGTAGCCTCCTAGGACTTTCACAGCTTGTTTGACACCCTCTTGTAGTTGCCCGTTTCTGCATATAAAGCAAAATGCTGTTTGTCAATCTCTCTTTTTTCTTATAAATCAGTCTTTGCAGGAATCATTCCAAAAACACTTGAATCAGTTAGGGACTACCGGTCTGACACTACAGGCCTTTAAATTGCAGTACCAATTTGCAAGTTGCTAAATGGTTGCGTTCCTCAAATTTGCACTGCAAAGTGATATTTTAAAGAATAGGGTATATAGTGCTTTTTGTCCTTTCGTACCCTGTGAGTCCACAAATCCTGGGCCAACAAACTCGCTAGTACTCTCTTTAGATGCACAACAGTCTTAGCTAAAGAAAATGGGTCCCTTCGAGTTCGTAAGACCCACGACCGCCATTGACCGAGCCTTACCCCGGTGGTGTTTTTATAATGGGATTTGCCATAGGGAAGGGGGTGGTCTCTTATCGTACCCGTATCACAATGACCCCTGGGCCAACAAACCAAAGGGCACTCTTTGCGTGCACAAGATTCTTAGCTAAAGAAAGACATCGGCCACGGGTTCATACGCCACCCCACCGCCAGATGGTGGGCATTGCCCCAAAGGGGTTTTAAAATGGGATTTCCCATAAACATTTTTCAGGGTGCTATATCTCGGGTTCCGGGGGTCCCCAAGACTTGAAAATTGGTATGGAGGTCCACCTCAGGGCCCCTGTCGATCCCTCCAAGCAATGTGTCCCCAGCTAGAAAGGTCAAAAGCTATTGGAAATGCAATCTTGACATGCCATCATGGTGAAAGTGTGTAAATTTGTTGAAAATGTACCATTTGAAAACGGATGGCTCCCTGTGAAAGAGGGCCCCCAGACATGACCCTAGGAAGTTCAACCTAGTTTCTACGCCCCAGGGTCATAGAGATATGACCCCGAAAAGGGTAGTTTTTGGACATTTTTGACAGGGCGTATCTCGGGTTCTGTGGGGGTTAGGAACTTAATTTTTTTTTTTGCGGCGGGGCCCCGTGGGGCACCGCACAAGGAGTCACCATTTTCATGGTTCAGATGCCAGGACGGCTTGGCAAAGTGAATTTTTTCGTCATGACATGAGTTTTTGGGTGAACCACCACACTGTTTTAGGGGGTGGTTTGGGGTGCTCCCCTGAGTCTATATCACTTTGAATGGTGGTTCTACGTGCTCGGGTTCGAGAGATATGCCTGAAATGTGTTTTTCAACCCTGCCATAGACATGAATGAGGCTGAACACCCTGAACGCCCTGAAAATATTTTTTGCAAAGAATTGCTACGAAACTGGGCATATTGCATTCAGGCTGGTCTAGAACCCTTCGAACTGTGGTTGTAGGTGCTCTGGTTCGAGAGATATGACTGAAAATGTGTTTTTTAACACTGCCATAGACATGAATGGGGCTGAATACCGGAAAATATATTTTGCAAAGAATTACTACGGTGTGCATGTAGGGGTTGCAAGGTAGTGTGTGCATCTAGGGGTTGCATGGTGGTGTGTGTGTGCAGAGGTTGCATGGTGGTGTGTGCGTGCAGGGGTTGCATGGTGGTGTATGTGTGCAGGGGTTGCATGGTGGTGTGTGCATGTAGGGGTTGCATGGTGGTGTTTGCATGTAGGGATTGCATGGTAGTGTGTGCATGTAGGGGTTGCATGGTGGTGTGTGCGTGCAGGGGTTGCATGGTGGTGTGCATGCAGGGGTTGCATATTGGTGTGTGCATGTAGGGGTTGCATGGTGGTGTGTGCATGTAGGGGTTGCATGGTGGTGTGTGCGTGGAGGGGTTGCATGGTGTTGTGTGTGCGTGCAGGGGTTGCATGGTGGTGTATGTGTGCAGGGGTTGCATGGTGGTGTGTGCGTGCAGGGGTTGCATGGTGGTGTATGTGTGCAGGGGTTGCATGGTGGTGTGTGCATGTAGGCGTTGCATGATAGTGTGTGCATGTAGGGGTTGCATGGTGGTGTGTGCATGCAGGGGTTGCATGGTGGTGTGCATGCAGGGGTTGCATATTGGTGTGTGCATGTAGGGGTTGCATGGTGGGTGTGTGCGTGCCGGGGTTGCATGGTGGTACACGTGTGTGGAGGGGAATTGGAGTTCAGGTTTTGCGCAAAAGAGGGACGGGGAAAAGACTGGGAAGGGTAGGGTAAAAGAAAAATTATTACAATTATTTATTTTCACTGTCGACTCCCAGTCTCCTTACCCTCACTTTATGATTTTATTTTGTGATTATTTAATTATTGTCAAATAAACGGCCTTCATCTACTCACAGTTGCAGTCTCATTTCTGTCCAAAAAGAACCTGAAACACTACAATATATTGATGGACGTTACATAAGAAAATGAGATGTCCTTTTTTTCGGAATACCATGTTCCTTCCCAAAAATGTGTTTTAATATTAGTCTTTAATAAAGGAAAACGACTGCTTTAATTAATTTTCATGTATCTATTTCAGTGCAATGTAGTTTCTTCACGTAATAAGAAATATGTTTTTTTTTTAACATTTACATTTGTTTTTTCATAAAAAAAAAGATTTCTGGGGAGAGTAAAAAATACATTAACTTTGATTAATGTACTAAGAGTTACTCTCAAATGAATTCACGATCCAGTTTATGGTAAACTGCATGGATGAAACTCGGCTGTCAGCTGAGTCCTCAAAACAGGGCTGAATTCGAAAATGCAAAGCAGCCCAGAATTTGGGACCTTATCTAAAAACCAAAGCGACCCAGAATTTGGGACGTTATCTGCAAACCAAATCGGCCCAGAATTTGGGACATTATCTGAAAAGCAAAGCGGCCCAGAATTTATTATTTATTATTATTTATTTCTTAGCTGACGCCCTTATCCAGGGTGACTTACAATTGCTACAAGGTATCACGTTATTTTTACATACAATTACTCATTTATACAGTTGGGTTTTTACTGGAGCAATCTAGGTAAAGTACCTTGCTCAAAGGTACAGCAGCAGTGTCCCCATCAGGGATTGAACCCATGACTCTCTGGTCAAGAGTTCAGAGCCTTAATCACTACTCCACACATTTTGAATTTGGGACGTAAATGAAAACAGGGGCAGTCTATATATGTAAAACTGTGATTACATTAGAGATTAATGCATCCTCTAACAAAACTGCAAAAGTGTATACATTTTATATTAAAATATATCGCAAAAACGATTATAGATATATGCTACTTGAAAGAAAAAAGTACACCACCACAGAAAGCCAATTCTTACATTCGTGCATAAAATGGTAATTCATATAAAGTAATCACCCATAGTTTGTTATATCAGTACAGCGTAATACCGCATTATATTTTAATGGAAAGGTTGTGGAAAGCAGATATCTCTCTCTCTCTCTCTCTGATCACAAAGTTAAAAATGCCTGCAAGCTTTTCCACTCGTGTGACGACATATTCATGTGACAGACATGGACCAATCAAAACGCGAGACTGTTATGCGAACCGCATAACCAGGCCTGTGTCATACCTCAAATTGCTTTCACAACAAAGGCGTTCAAATACCTAGAACGCAAGAAACGGCAAACCTGTGATGCACAAGAAGTCGAGATGTATTATTATTATTAAATAATATAATTATTAATTACTACTCGTTCATGTGTATGATGGAGCACTATCCCTTGAAATAAAAACCTAAACAGCCACAGTTAAAACAAATAAATAAAAGAGCACAGCGCAAATAAGAAAAAAATATAATAATAATAATAATAATAATAATAATAATAATAATAATAATAATAATAACCCTACTGCTGACTGTTTACGTTTCTCTACCTTTTCATTTCTAAATGCTGCTCCAAAAACTGAATTTGCAGCACGTATTTCCATGGTTTTATATTTCTTACTGCCTGCCCACTCTGTTTTTTGCTCCTTTTTTTCGAGAAAACTGGCCCCGCAAGCACTTCCATGGGTTTTTATATCTGAGTCTAAGACGTGCAAAATAATTAAAACAAGCAACAGTATAGTACTTTACTTGTGGTTCGCTAAAACACTTTAACCAGAACAGAACCATTAATGTGTTGAATATTTTTAATATGTAGGCTACGGTTGAAGTTGTTAATCTTAAAAAACTAAACTTTATACAACTATTCAGTTTAAAGATAGTTTGTTTTTTAAACAATACTCATGCCGTTCTTCACAAATAAGTACAGTAGTAAGCATTTTGATGACTGGACATTTATGTATTTACTGTCTGTCCTAAAATAATGTAAAATATACATAACATAAAGATTATATACATTATATTTATACATGTATTCATTTAATTCAGACGGAGGTATTTTTGAACACGTCGGGTCTCGTTTGTGTTGCTGTTAAAAATCCAATAAATGTTTCTTGTTTTCTTTACTGTAGCTCTATTTGTTTTCCATTATCTTTAAGGAAACATTTCACTTCGGCAATATCTACTGATTTAAATCGCTCATTTTCATTAGGCCGAGCTCTCTGTGTTAATGAAATACAGTCGAGGCCACCTGTTGATGTGTGTTGTCATGCCGACGAGGGGAGTGTGATTGGTTAGCGAGACAAATTTACGCCCGACGCGCACAGAAAAATAGGACAAGGTCTATTTTTGACGCCGTCGGTTTAAAGGTCCTTTCACACTGAGCGCATCGCGGCCAATGTGAAAGCATTCATAGGACGTAATATTCTAAAAATAAATAAATAATAATAATTATAAATATATATAAAAATATATATATCTCACTCTGTGGGTCAGTTTAACCCTCTTATATGTAATCTGTTTTCTGAACTGTAATCAATACTAAATAGAGCAAATGTTCAAACTTTTGTGTAAAATATCGTTTACTGTTTCAACCATGCATGTTGAATAATGGAAAATAAATCACTGTTGGTATACTTTAGTTTTGTATTTATTACATATTTTACGATCAGTGTTACATACAGTAGTGGTGTACAGAATCAAAAGGAGATCTGCTTTACTTGACGTTTATACTTGCTTTGAACCTGAGCTAATGATCCTGAGAACAGCCTTCATCAGTTTATTGAAATCATGTGACGTTACCTAGTCTGAGCTCTGCCTGTCCCACCTACTCGCTGTCTATATGCTGTATAAATCGTATAATTTATGTTCGGAGTTTGTCATGTTTTTATTCTGAACAGAGACAGTACCGACTCAGTCAAAACTCTAAATAAGTAATTGCGTCAAAAAAAAACAACACGAGTTAAATATCTCCTCAGAAGGCATTTCAACAAAAGACCGTTGCGGTTCTTTCGATATGTAGACGATTACTTTTGCCTAGCTGCATCCTAACCAATCGTAGACAGGCGGCTTCCTAATCAACCAAGAATCATTCATTATTTCAAAACTCTTTCTTGAACCTTAATTTTCACCTCGTACTTCCGTGATATCCTATTTTTATTTCTGTTTACGGTACTTGATTAACAATACTGTATGTTTTTCATAGCGTATTAATCTCTGGAGGCAACCGGGTTTTGCAAAAACAACAATCTACCTGCTCTGTTATATATATTTTTCACATCTGTAAAATCAAGCTGTAATGTCAAATAACATTACTAAACATTTTTTGTATTTTGCTTTTGGGAGCAACTTGCTTAAGGACAGACTGCAACTGAATAATCCGTCCGCAGAGTTTTACTGCAAGGGCAGGATAAAGGTAGGTAGCAATTGTCCTCTTTTTAACCTACGTGTTAAAGGTGTTGACTTTTCAAAATAGTACACGGTTCAAAATATTTAGTACATGTATCGATTTGGACCAATCAGAATACATAAAATAGTACGTATTCTAAATAAATGTAAATGAACTAAACATTTTAGAGGTAGTACCTAGTAGAGATGGTCATTTTACAAAAAGACGACATAACATTAACATTGAAACTGAAAGCATAGGTATTTCTTTTTTAGTGTCTGGTACGGGGGAAATGCGTCATCTACATACCGGTAACAGTTTTTGATTAGTTAAAAATAAACCAGTAATAGTTGAGAAAAGTAAATAAATAAATAAATAAATAAATAAATAAATAAAAATTCCGTATGTCAGGTGTACGGAATACAATGAGAACTCGGTGTTCTGTACAGTGTCTTTTCTACCGTTTTTGTCCCAATAAAGTAAGTAATGCACACGTAACACTTGTTTAATAATATTAATGTATCAAAGTCATTCCTAACAATTATTCTAATAATAATAATAATAATAATAACACTGCAGAACTAAACTACCCGACGCTAGTAATTATTAATAATAATAATAATAATAATAATAATAATAATAATAATAATAATAATTATTATTATTATTATTATTATTATTAATAATAATGTCGAGATAATATATTGGAAAAAATAAACAAGTGAACTCAAAGTGAGAAAAAAAAATATTATTTAATATTTCAAAAAATGTCATTTCATTTAATGAACAATCATTAATTCATAACTAAACTTTTTTTCTTCTATTTTATGTAATAAACTGTTCTTTTAGTTTTTCTTCATTCTCCTTTTCTTCAAGCATCTTCATACAGTCATCGGTAGTAATGACCCGTGCAGGCAGGGGCAGTCTTCTTCTCTTTGCCTGGGTTCGATCAAAGGAAGGTGGCACCAAGATGTTTGCCACTCTCTGGGATTATACCCTGTTTGACCAGTGGATTAGTGGGAGTGATAGTGTGGCAGATCGGACATGGCCCAGGGGAAACCGTGGTAGGACATGATGGCCCAGGGTGAAACTGTGGCTGTTGTAGTTGAATTTCACTGCCCTGCATCGTTTCCTAGTGTAAAGGAGGGAACAAGCTTTACCACTGAGGGCTATCAATGGCACTTTTATTTAAAGGGAAAATACCAGCTTTGCAGAATCCCATCTTGATATTTTCCTCTGACACAGCCCGTGTTGGCATGTTTTAATACGGAGGAAAACTGCCTCTTTCCAATCACCAGATCCCCCCCCCCCCCCCCCCCCCCCCCCCCCCACCTAAACCAAGTCAAGAAGCAATGGTAGTAAATGCTTTCTTCAATGGCCCAAACACGCTGATGTCAAGTGGCTGCAGTATGTGTGTTGTATGTGCTGGCCGACAGAGGATTTCAATGAGGTTATCCCTACAAATTTCAACCACTTGCTTGGAGATGTGGGTGTCATGCTGATCCAGGATTAAAATTAGGGGTCTTTCAGCAGGTGCGTATTTCACAAAATGGCGAAGCCATCTCTGGAAGAGCTCACCATCCATATACCCCTTTTCTGACACAACATACAGTGCCTCGGGTGGCCTTTCTAAAGCATATGCTGGGCTTGGAAGGCAGCGAGGGAAAATAATGAAGGGAGAGATTGAGTGGCCAGAAGCACTAACACAGCAGAGTACTGTGATGTGATCCCTTGTAGTAGTCTGCTGCTGGTACACATGTTTCTTTCCCGCACCCGCTCCCGTGATTTGGGTTTGTCACCAAATCCCGTCTCATCACAGTTAAAAATTAAATTTGGTTTTCCCTGCAAATTGCATTTGATGAGCAGGCCTTCATACATTTTGAAGCTTTCTATAGCTTCTGGGGTTCCAGCATGGACTCTTGATCTTTCAAGGTGGTCTGGCATTTTTGAAGAAATGTCAGGGTGGCACTTCCTGAAGCGTGACCACCAGTTGTCACTCAGACCCTACTCTGTATTCACAAGGGTTTGTCTTCCACTTGCCTGAATTATATTTAAGGTCAGACATTTTATGTCTTGACGTGCGAGTGGAAAGCCATGGTCTGCCATCCTTCAGAGGTAACGGATTAGTGCCTCATCGGAGGTGGTGAGAGCACTGTTAGTGTGCTGCTTGTTGCAGTATTTCTGCTTTTTGTAGTCCTGCAGAGTAGTGTGGGGAATACTATATTTCCTTACTACAGAACGCAAACAGACCCAGATCAGCGCTAATATTGGACTAACTTACTGAATGTTAATTTTGGTAAAACTAAGTTAAATTAAAGTAGTTAACTTAGTCAGAGATTAAGTCACTGCTAATCAGGGTCTGTAGTCTGAAACTGGCTGTAAAGTTTTTATTTAATCCCAGCCTAAATTCCAGTAATTAAGGTGTAATACAGCTTTAAATGAAGCTGCCCATAGCTGCTAAAAAGTTGTAGCAAGTTTGTGAGTTTATTATTGTTTGTCAATAAAGTTTGTGTTACAACTCTGTGATGTCATTCGTAGGAAGGGAATTACAGTCTATGGCTGCTGTTAGCACATCAGAAAGAGGTGCGAAATCTTATACTGGCAGTCTTTTTTTCACTGTTCTTTTTTACATCCTAAAAATCAAAGCAGGTAATTATTGAGATATGAAGATACTAAAATATGTATTAGATAATAAAATAAATAATGATATTGTTTCAAACAAATTTTTACGAGACAAGAAAGAGGAAACGTAACCACACGTTTTCCCCTGATCTATTTGGTTAGTGTACTGTACGGACTACCGTTACTTACTTTGACTGTACAGGAACAAAGAGCAGTATTCTCTTGTATGTGGCAAAAATGGAAAGAGGGGGAAAGGAACTGTACGTCACTATTAATTTGAATTTCTAACCTGGATGTATTTATTTATAATTTATATAAAAAGGTAAACTGTACAGAACACAGTGAGTCTACATTAGTCCCTTCGTAGGGGTTGGTAGTTTAGAAAGTCGTCACTCTCTCCACAGTGGTTATATATGTGATGTGCAAATTCTAGAGCAGGGGTGGGCAATTCCGGTCCTGGAGGGCCAGTGTCCCTCCTGGTTTTTGTTCTAACTGGACCAATTAAGTGCTTATTAGAAGGTTAATTGGTCAGCTGGAACAAACACCAGGAGGGAAACCGGCCCTCCAGGACTGGAATTGCCCACCCCTGGTCTAGAGGCTACTTGCACGTCATACTTCCGCATTTAGTCACTATAAATTCATTGTTGTTTGGGAAGCTACTTCTCAATCTTTCGATTTTTGTCTATGTATTTCTTTTTTTTAAATTTAATAATAATAATAATAATAATAATAATATAAAAGCACTCTCCAAACTCATCGAATTCCTATTTCTGTTAGTGTCACACAAAGAAAAGGTGACAGCAGAAATCAGGATAAGGGCTCACTGTTTTAAATCTTTGAAGAATAAGAAACTGCACAGTTAATAGTAGGGTGTAAAGTTCAGAGTTCCAGTTCTTGTAGCTTGCACATCTGTTTTGTGTATACAAATAACAAGGAATACAAAATTGTACAGTTTCACGACATTATCATTTTAAAAAAATCTACTGTGAGCATTTGTAAATATTTGCATGCTCCGAATTTAAACAGCTAACACCCGGTACACAAATGTGTGCATATAAACATACTTGATCATGAACGTGCACTACATTATATAAACGTATAAATTAATGCAAAATACTTTTTACATTAAGTGAATAACACTAACCGTGTGTACAATCGGATGGACTCGTCGGAGCCTGCAAACCTTTGGAGACCAAAACTTTGACTCAGGGCTATCTCTTCTAGCTTGAGCTTTTAAACCTTCATCTCATTTGACAGCTCCTCGTTTTTAGAAATTAATAAATCAAAGGCTGATGGTTCGGGCTTCGAACAATAATCGTGACACTGCACTGCAGAAGTACCGTCCATTTCTTCTTCTGGACCCTGGACTGGCTTTTCTCTTGGTCCCACACACCGAGCCTTTGGGCCGACAAGGAGTACTGATTCCAGTCAAGCAGAACTGGAACTGTGCCTCGACAGCCTCCTGGTGTTGGTTCAATTAACAAAATACAGACTGCAAACTGGCGTGTTAAGTGAATATTTGTAAGCCACATTTTTCTCATCTCTTCATGCACGGGAAATGCATGAAAACTTACCGATGAATTGTACCGTGTTGAAGCGGAGTACAGGGGGACGCAGCAGTGATCGCTACCATTTCCTTCTCATTGCTAATTAAAGGTTTTCACAGTTGTGCCTGAAGTACAACTCATCCACTTTCTCTCAGCAAGTGAAGCTCAAGTGATAAATCTTTGTAAATTGTTCAATACAACAACAGACAAAATGTAAACAGGATTTCGAATATGCTACACACTCGCCGGAAGCTGAGATACCAGTATAGGTGAAACGTGACGTCATTAGCCTCAAGTAGCCTATAGGAATTGCACGTGTAAACCATTGTACGACTTTTAAGGGTGGGTAAATCGCTTTCTCCGTTTACTTTTTAAATGTTTCAGATTACTGCCATTTGATTTGAAAAGTGCTTTACAGTTACGTTGTTTTATAAGCAAGGTTATACAAATACTACAGCTACTACAAATATAAAAATACCCTTTGCAATAAATATATAAATAACGAAGCCCTTACACTCTTGTGTTATTTTCCCGTGATTGGTCAACGGACAGCTGATTGCTTTAGCCTAGACTTTTCTGTCCCTTAGCAATAAGATGCAATTCAAATTGTACTCTAGCTTTAAGTAGCATCTATCATGCCTAGGCACCTACGAAGGAAAAAAAAAGTCTAGATTGTACCAAAATATGGAGGTATAACATAAGCTATGTTTCCATCAACAAGACGAACACATTAAAAAATATATATATGTGAATCTTATTGTACAAAAACAGGTTTCCATTAAACTGGATTCTAGCAAACAAACAGCAGTACGTAATGACGTCACAGACTTAAAAAATGGTTGTCGCACAAATTTTCTTGATCTAAACAAAATCAAAGTTTGTATTTCCATTATTTTCTATTGGCTCCCTAGCCTAGCGTATAAACTGTAGCGAATAATCAACCTCGCTGAGCATTCCGGTTATATAACGTGTTGCTGGACTGAAAATGGACCGAGAAGGAACGACGTGTTTCAAGAATTAACTGAAATTGGACAAATGTTGATCTTTTTTTTCCTCATCCACAAAAGCAAAACTTTTGCTACGAAAGATCATTCCTATAATTATTTGTTTTCGAGAAATTTCTAGAAATTATACATTTCCATTGGGGTATGTAAAGGTCTGACTGCAGTGTATAAGGGTTTCTCACATGTGGAGGTCGGACGCAAACCCGGGACCTCCCGCTTTTCATATTTTTGAAGCTGTACTGTTTCCCTCATATGCAATTTAAGTAATAATAATAATAATAATAATAATAATAATAATAATAATAATAATAATAGTAAAGCAGACAGAATGGCAGTCCAGTATCAGATAACTTCTGGAGATAGCTGCACCGAAACCTAAAAGAAGATATTTCAATCCTGCTTGGGAAAATTCCAGGGGTGGAATTAAAATATACAGTGGCTAGAGATCACACCAATAAATTGTGTAAAAAGATGACGAAAATATTAAACATGTCTACAGCAGAAAATATGTTTGTAAGAGAAGTTAAAGAAAACAGGAAGGTCAGGTGTATGTCAGCATTTGTAAACTTGGACCAAAAAGACGCAAAGAACGAACTTTGCTTACAGTTTGGCAAAAGTGTTACAATTTACAACAGGTAGCGTCTTTAAAGAAATTGCCAAAAAAATGTACTCCAATTCCTCTGCCTTCCAAAGACTGCACTGTCGTTCATAAACTGTTACCAGAAACAATGAGAAATTTGGCGACTGCCTTTTCAGCTAAACCCCGAAATTAGCCGTAGATCTGTGTGTTCAGAATTTGTAGTGACCAAAGTGACACGAGCGTTTACCATCGTTTTTGAACCTAACTGAAATATCTGGAGGCTGTAATGCAGAAAATATATAAGTGCAGCCATATTCAGTTATTTGGAAAATTAACAAAATGATGATGCAGTACAGAAAATGGCGTGGTTTAAATAAGACTATTGCAGCATTATGAGGTATGTTTATTTTATATTTTAATTGAATTTACGTAATACTAACGGACATGCTGTATGATCATGTCCTAGTGAGGTCAGTATTTTGTAAGGTGTCCGTCATGTAACATGACTCCTGCATACGAGGTGTTTTTTAAGATGAATTACCGGAACTGCTCTGTCCACTGCTCCACAACAAGTTTTTTCTTGATCTTATAAAAAACAATAATTATTATTTTTGATAATTATAGGGGGCAGTTACATCTGTGGCCAAAAGTTTTCCAGCACCCTACAGAATTAACCAATGTTGCTTCATAAAGTCTAATGAAACCTGCTGAATAATGTTATGTTAACATATTGAATTACACACCGCTTTGTAGTTTTCCATGTGGTTAACGAAAAACTTACAAATACAAAAATGTGACATTTTGAAATCTAACATGAAATACTGTACTGGTATTATGGCTTCCGTTAGACTTTTGCGATATCATTTTGTAGTTTCTTTGATGACATGATGTTAAATAAAAGATCTAAATTCGCTCATGTAGTTTTTTTTGGTTTTTTTTTTTAATTATGTCTCAATCCTAAAATTATATGCAAAACTTTTGGCCATGGCTGTAGCTTTGATTGACATATGATAAGTGTGATTAAGTTTTAATTACGTGTCCAGTCCCTGTAGAGATGTGGTGGGTTGATGTAAATATTCGCTAGCGCATAAAATTGACTGGGAAAGTATTTCCATTGCATTTGTGCACATCATTTATCATACAGGATACATTTTTATCCACCGCTATCTAGTTTTTTTTTTTTTTTTGGTTCGCTCGCATGAATTAACCGGATTTTGCCTGTTTCCATCACAGTTGTCGAGCATAAAAAAAGTTGAATGGAAACATAGCTACGCCCGGTTTTTGGGATGGAATCGCATAACAGTCTCTCGTTTTGATTGGTCCTTGTCTGTTGGAAGAATATGATGACAACACTAGCGGAAAAGCTTGGAGGCATTTTAACACTGGGGGAGTTTCCATGTGTTGTTATTTACACGTGAAGTGGCGGTGCGCGTACACGTTTGGGAGAACAGCTTGAGAGGATCAGGTTTATGGACGAAACAAACGGCCAGAGACAGATAGGGTCAATCTCATTTACACAAGAGAGTGAAACCCGAATTTCATGTCATCTATGTCATTACGTTACCGCACTATAACTATTACAAGGTCAGTTACCGTGGGTTCCAATACGGCAGAAAGTAAGTGGCTGATGGAGGTTTTATGGTTAGCAATGGTGTATTTCATCTCAATGATAATGGGGGCAGGTTTTTTCTTTTTTTGTTAAAAGCATCAGTGTAGCAAAGTGGCTGTAGTGCGCAGGTGTAGACCTCAAGGTGCACAAGTAATGACAAACAAGTGACTGCAATGTCCAAACAATGTTTTATTTGGGGGAGGGTTTGTAATCCAGGTCGTTTGTGACTGTAAACAATAATCCTAGGCAGTACACAGCAATGTGTATTGCACTGTTTAAACTACGGTTTACAGTCCCAAAATAATATACACAGTATTAAACACACACAAGACACACACACACACGATCACAAGTCCACAGTGACTGTTAACGTGCAAGTGGTGAAATTACAATTTATCTGTGAACGCCTCCTTGGTTAGCGAGTGCAACCGTTTCTCCTCCAATCCAAGGTTGCCACATCGCTTCCCATCTGGGTCGATGACTTGGTGTACCGTAGCTCCGCCCCCTTTCTAGATGGCTGACTTCCACCTATCCCTGGGAATGAATTGTCAGGCCATCTAGTCCAGGGCACTCTGTTCCCTTTACACAGCGCCGTCACAGGTCAGGAGGGAGACTTATACCAAGATTCATTCTTTCTCTGTCACAATCAGTCATACCCATTACTTGTCACAGACACACAGAGCAATGCTTTTTGCTTCACTTTCATCTGGCACAGCTATATATACATGTTGCAGTACCTCTGAACAAGGGAGTTAACAAACTTGTAGTGATGAACTGTGGTTTTATGCACCCTAAATCCAACTACCCTGTGCTCAGCTGAGGATGCCAACCTATACAGTGCAATCACCACTCTTCTTCACTCACATAGGTGCCGACTCCGTGGCTGCTTAGGGGCTCATGCACCCATGGGGAAAAATAAGCACCTGCGGAAATCGAAACCTGAGTGAACCTGACCGACCTGCATAATAGTACGTGCCGCTGCATCCAACAGCTAAAACTCACCTCACTATTACTTTATGTAAATTATCATGTTATGCACAAATGTAAGAATTGGCTTTCTGTGGTGATGTACTTTTTTCTTTCAAATAGCATCTATCTATAATCGTTTGCATGGTTTATTTTAATTGCAAATATATATCCTGCCCACTATTACAGTTTTGTTACAGGATTCATTAGTTTATCTCTCATGTAATTTAATCAGTTTTACATATAGACTGCCCTGTTCTCAGGCTGCGGCCCAAATTCTGTGCCGTTTTGCTTTTCAGATAACGTCCCAAATTCTGGGCCACTTTGGTTTTCAAATGACTTCGCAAATTCTGGGCCGCTGTGTATTTCCGAATTCAGCCCAGTTTTTGGGCTGTTCTGCTGTTACAGATGACAGCCGAGTTTCTAGATCATGCCAGTTTACCATAAAAATATACATGAGAATTGGATCATGAATTAATTAATTTATTAAGAGTAACCCTTAGTACACAAATCAAAGTTAATGTATTTGTTTTACTCTCTTTTTTACTCTCACTACTTTCTGCTGTCTTGGAATCCACAGTAACAACTGACCTGATCCCTTGCAATATTTATAGTTAAGGATAAACACGCTCATTAACATTTACACGTGAAATGCGGGTTTCCATGCGAAACTGGGCGTGGGTTTCCCGTGTGTTTCGTCATTTACACGAGTAAATGAGATTTACCCTATCCCTCTCTTTGGCCGTTTTTTTTCGTCCACAAACCTGATTTACCCGAGTAATTCTCCCAAACTTGCACGCGCATTGCCATTTCACGTGTAAACAACCACACATGGAAACTCCCCCAATGTTAAAATGCCTCCAAGCTTTCCCACTCGTGTTGACATCATATTCCTCTGACAGACAAGGACCAATCAAAATGATAGACTGTTATGCGGTTCTATCCCAAAAACCGGGCCTATGTCATTCCTCCATTTAAATGTACCCTCCTGTACTGTAATATTAATTAGGTTATTTGCATTTGGGAGGAGAATTTCTCTGGCTAAAAGAAAACTACATAGAAACACACACACAACCCAAAAGTATTGCCAAAATAGAGTGAGAAAAAGGTGAGATTTATTTTTCTTTTTCCATGGAAATTGCCCCAACGATAATTCAACCAAGCATCACACAATGAATTTTCTATATTCAATTTTCTGAACATTATGAATTGCAATGACATTATGCATCATACATCAGTGTGACATGTGGAGCGACGTAACCAGTGGTGTACCACAGGGATCAGTATTAGGTCCTTTGCTATTCCTAATCTACATTAATGATTTAGATTCTGGTATAGTAAGCAAACTTGTTAAATTTGCAGACGACACAAAAATAGGAGGAGTGGCAAACACTTGCAGCAGCAAAGGTCATTCAAAATGATCTAGACAGTATTCAGAAATGGGCAGACACATGGCAAATGACATTTAATAGAGAAAAGTGTAAAGTACTGCACGCAGGCAATAAAAATGTGTATTATAACTATCATATGGGAGATACTGAAATTGAAGAAAGAATCTATGAAAAAGACCTAGGAGTTTATGTTGACTCAGAAATGTCTTCATCTAGACAACGTGGGGAAGCTATAAAAAAAAGGCCAACAAGATGCTCAGATATATTGTGAGAAGTGTTGAATTTAAATCAAGGGAAGTAATGTTAAAACTTTACAATGCATTAGTAAGACCTCACCTAGAATATTGTGTTCAGTTCTGGTCACCTCTTTACAAATAGGATATTGCTGCTCTAGAAAGAGTGCAAAGAAGAGCAACCACAATTATCCTGGGTTTAAAAGGCATGTCGTATGCAGACAGGCTAAAATAATTGAATCTATTCAGTCTTGAACAAAGAAGACTATGCAGCGATCTGATTCAAGCATTCAAAATTCTAAAAGGTATTGACAATGTCTACCCAGGGGACTTTTTCGACCTGAAAAAAGAAACAAGGACCAGAGGTCACAAATGGAGATTAGATAAAGGGGCATTCAGAACTGAAAATAGGAGGCACTTTTTTACAGAGAATTGTGAGGGTCTGGAACCAACTCCCCAGTAATGTTGTTGAAGCCGACACTCTGGGACCCTTCAAGAAGCTGCTTGATGAGATTCTGGGATCAATAAGCTACTAACAACCAAACAAGCAAGATGGGCTGAATGGCCTCCTCTCGTTTGTAAACTTTCTTATGTTCTTATGTTCTTATGTATGTGTATTACCTGATAATTGTTCTTATTTCAAACAAAACTAATCAAATGGGGTTTTTAAATTTTAAAAAAGTGGTTACTCGGCTACTTAAATAGATAACTTTAATTGTTACAGAACAATCTGAATGAAAGTTGACTGCAGGGAATAAAAAAATAAAAAGAATGTATAGTTGAGAATGTGAAGCTTGATTGTTTATTGTCTTTAACTAACGGCAGCATACACAACTGTACGCAACTCGTAAAACCCCAAAACAAACATTGTAAAAATAAATAATACAAATTGAGTGTATCTACCGTGGTAAACAGTAATTGTATTGCTGGTAATAGATTGCGCTGGAAATACAATTGCTGTACCTGTGATGTAGCTAAATGTTGTTTAAACATTACTTTAGATGCAACAAACACAAACATGCTGGTTGCCTTTCTGTTTTTCTTCATTCTGTTTTGTTGCACAGGATTACACTTTGAAATTTGGAAACTGGAAGGGGATTGAGAATTCTTGGCATGGTGGTGTTGCCACTATCACGGAAAGTCTGGGAGATGAAGTGTGGGGAGTTGTCTGGAAAATGAACATAAGTGATCTACAGAGTTTAGATAAGTATGTTGCCTTTTTATTTTTAAAACATTTTTCAAACATGCTTCCTTTTTTCCTTTGTCTTGCATAAGGAAAGTATATTGCTTTAAGTTTCTAGTGATGAGATCTGATAGAGGTTAGGATGCAAGTTACAGCTCAGTAGTTTATAGTAATTGATATGTGCAATTTTAGAGACAATATGCTTTCAACAGGTGTATGACTTGCATGGGTTTACAAGATTCGGAAGTCTGCACTGTTGCATGACATTTTCGCAGAATGGCCCTAAAGTCAAGGGTAGATTACAGCTAGCTACAGGGATGCAACATGGTTTATTACTTTGTGTGTTCTGCAGGCAAGAATCTGTAGAAATGGGAATGTACAGTCCCTTGGAGGTTACAGTGGAAACAGAAGAAGGTGAACTCAGCTGTCGAACCTATAAGATGAATGAATGTGTTGTTACTGCTACTTCGCCTCAGTATAAACAGGTAAAAGTCATTCCATCAAACTATAGTTAAACTGTTTTACGGCTTTTACAGTCGGACATGTTTCAGTACTGAATAAACAGCAGTGAGAAGTAATCCTTTATTTAGATACAATTCAATGCAATAGCCTTATAATGCACTGTATTCCAAATAAACATTTTTTGTTCATGAGAATATCTTTTCTACAGAATGTTAAAGTAGACTTGACGTGTGTCTGTGGTTGAGTAAATCAACAAATTATTACATTATATAGTGGTAGCAACTCATTGCACAATTAGAAAATGGATCAGATATTTTCTTTAACCTCGTTGGTCAATATGGTAAAGGACCTTGAATGTTATCGTTAAAACTATGTTTAATCACTGTTCCAAATCAATCCACCGGAAAACATCAATACAGTATTAATTTATGTATTTTACCTTTTTTCTGCTTGATAAAAATCTCCATTCTAGTACACACCCTGTGAATGTTGTCTGTCAATGTAGACTATTGGTTGTTAGTGGCAATACAGTAACCATAACAGCAATAGCAACAAGTCTCCGGTTTGATTGATAAGTTGTAGAAATCAAACAACTGGATGCAGGCCGATTACTTTCACAGCTTTATTTACAATCACAGTAACAACACAGGAATGGTGCTCTCTTCTCTAACAAAGCCAGGAAGGAGGTTTCGAATAAACTTCATGAACACACTGTGAATAAGGCTGTGTAAACACTGAGTCCGTTTACAGGGTTTGGTCGCCACTCGGTACGGTTCGGTACGTTTGGTGTGAAGTGTGAACAACAAAGTCCGCTTGGTAAACGAACCATACCGAGTCAACCTAAAGAGCTGATCTCGGTCCGTTTGGCAAACGCACCGAGTCTGAGTCGCTTGCTAAACGTCAATGTGAACAGCTGCTGGACTCGGTTCTATTGCACATAGGAAACAAACTACACAAGGTAACCTGACACGGAAGTAAACAAACAGCTTGATTTTCAGAGGGTGCATTTTTAGAGAGAAAATAGAGGTTGCAATGCATTTGCACTGCGTTTTTTTGCCACCTAATTATACGTCTTGATTTTCAACAGGGCAGGTGAATTTCTTCTACTCGCAACGCCCTTTGCAACTCCTGCTTGTGACTGATTTAATTGAAATGACAATTGATTTTCAGGTTCACTA